>NC_048310.1:18358788-18430487 GCF_013100865.1 Trachemys scripta elegans
GGGGGGGGCAGAGCCAGCGCCCTCCCCCTCCCCCACCGGGGTAGCAGCGGCAGCTGGGGGCTCCAGCAGCAGTTTAAAGGGCCCAGGGCTTGGCCGCCGCTACTGCCCCGGGCCCTTTAAACTGCTGCTGGAGCCCCCGGCTGCCGCTGCTACCCCGGTGGGGGAGGGGGAGGGCGCTGGCTCTGCCCCCCCATCCCCACCCCTTCCACCCGAGGACCCGCCCCTTCCGGGGGCCAGAGCTGGCCCCAACCCAGTCCCTGTTTCTACTTTCACCCCTGCATATTACTCTAGGCATAGTTTACTTTGTTTTCATGACACGTTGCTTAAAATATAATACATGCTAGAATGGTTAAAGTGGGTGAATACAGTCTTTGCAGAACAGATCAGGATTTGTATTACCATTGAGAATTATAAAACATTTCACACCATTAGGTCCAACCCAGGAGAGACAATATCTCAGAGCACACATCTGCTTGTCTCCTTTACACCTCTGAGAATGAGGCTGGTGAGGCAAGTAGTGATGGTAAATAATTGTAGTATTCTCACTCCCTTGTGCCCTCTTCTGGCACATACAGCTGTTGTTAGGCTGCAAGAGAACTTGGAGCGCCAAACAGTCCCCAAATGAACAAGACTCTATTTTCACATTGTAGAAATGTGCATCTTTTGGCTTCAGTTATATTTTATTCTCAGGTGCTTTTTACATCCTTGTTTCAGATAAAAAGATAGTGGAATCTCCAAGTGTATGAGAGAGCCCATCTCACCAACTGCTCTTAAAAAGAGACATTTCAACCAAAGCACATATGGGCAAACAGGCTCTGATGAGGACAAACAGCTCTTTGATCTGTGTACTCCCCATCACTCTCACTATACCTTTCATAATTATAAAACAATTTATTTTAACTACTAAGGTGTTCATACCCAAAGGTTCTTCAGCATCTAACAAAATGTAAGCTCAAGACAAAAAGTATGAAAGTCAAGTTGGACCAATAAACAGATACCAGACCTAATGGGTATACCACCCTTTCAGCTGACCAGCCTCAAAATGGTCAGTAACCATACCAAAAAATGATCTCAGAAACAAGACAGTAAGAAAGTCCTTAGGACTGCCTGGAAAAACAGTCCAAAGTCTGGATTATCATCTCCTAAAGATTGGACTTTGGGGTGATGATCAAATGCTCCAACCCAGTCAAGCTTTAGCACTCTAATGGGATGTACATTAACAGGCAAACTGCTCCTACCTTATTTAAATCTTTAAATACTCAATGTACAGGGCCAGATTCTCAAAGGACCTCAGCATCTAATAACATTTAAGTAGCTAAATCAGCAACCAAGTTTTTAAAAGAGCTCAGCTCCCATTTTCATATCTAAACAAAGCAGCCAGACTCTCACAAATGCTCAACATGCCACCCAGAAACTCCCATTCTCAATGAAATTTGAAAATCTGGCCACTTCCATTTGAGGTAATTAAATAAGAGCTGAACTATTAAAAACCTGGTCATCATTGTGAGTGCTTAGAACACTCAAAAATCTCACTCAATTTTAAGTAGTTCCCTTCTCAAAATCAGAATCTTACCACCCATATATCATTAATTCCATTGCCTTACAGTATCTGTCATCTTTCTACCAGAAAAGATTGCTCTATTAAACACCTGGTGAATGAGAAGAATTATCAACTTTTTCTTTTCTGTCTAAAAATAAATGCACAGTACATTTTATTTTAAATCTTCAGCAGGGAGCCTGTTTTTGTGAGCTGGGCCAGGCATGTTGTTTTGTTGTGCAAAACAGCAACATGCTGCACCTAAACAATAAAGTGGTGCCTTTCCACTGTGCGTTTAAAATAGGGGCCACTACATGGTAGCTTGCAGAAAGGGGACACACTTATTTTCCAAAATATTTTTTTCCAGTCAAAATTTATTGAATGGCTAGACCAAGCAGAATGTTTCTAATGTACAAACTTGTATCTACTAACACTGATTCATAGATTCCAAGGTCAAAGAAACCATTGTGATCTGCTAATCAGACCTCTGTATAACACATGGCACAGAATACACCACAGCTCAAAGCTGAACATCACGCAGTCAGTCCAGGCTCAATAAACACCACCAAAACCAACTATTTTTCCAGCACTCAAAGGGAAAAAAACGTTGTGTAGTGACAATATAAGAAGAAAAAAGGGATGTGGCTACAATAATGTGAGTCATCAACTTTCGGTCCCTTAAATTCTGCTCCCCACTTCTGCCCCATTTAGAGGTTTTTAATATATACAATATATGCACAACACAATCTTTAGGTATAGTCACAACATTTTAAAATCACCACTCAGGTTCTGTGGAATGAACAGGCAGAGCAAATTTGAAAGTCATGTTCCTCCTGTGGGAATGCACTGACTCTAGCCCACTCCTCCCCAGAGTTTAAGGCTTAGGATTGTCAGCAAGAACATCCCAGCTGCTATCAGCTGTCAGGATGGTGCACTGGAAAATATGGCACTATTAATGTAGACAAAACCCAGTCATCAGCATCTGACCTCTGGTTCCCCTCCCCCTTTGTTTTAGGGTAAGTTAGATCAGTAAGCTAAATGGGTGGGGTTTTGCAGCATTACTGTATTTTCAAAGCTTTATAGCTATATTTGCTGTTAATAATTCCATTTAAAATGCTTCTCGGAAAGCCTTTTCTTTCTGCTTCCAGTCATCTTATCACCAATCCTCCTTTCTTTCTCCATCCCTCCTATCCTTTCCTCACTTTACAGTTTTCTGACTCATCATAGCTTTTCTTCACCCAAACTGTCTGACTCATCTTGGGTCCAGTGCTTCCTTCTCTTGCTTTTGAATAACATAGGAGAGGGCCAGAGAGTCTGACTTTGTGGAACTGGTCACCATAACATCCTGTATTGCACCCTGTTAGATCTCACAAGCGGAGTATTTAGCTAATGACCCAAAAGGAACACGTGGGTTATGGTCAGCTATGAACCTGTGCCCCAGTATGGATATAGTTGCTGCGGCACTGTTAGGGGCACTGTCTTTTAGATACAGTATTAAGAATGAGTTCCTGACCACGTATGGCTACAAAAGATCTCATAGCATTTTTCATAAGAGCAGAGGCATTCAGCATGGACAAATTCCAGCTCAGCTAATTATTGAAATTTCATTTAGATGCAGTAGTCATCTTCTTTTCCACTTCTTGTTCTAACCTATTTTGTAGTGTTTTTACATCATACCCTAGTGATGCATGAAGTGACACTTCATTATACATTATATTTCTCCATTTCTCCATCTACCTTACAAGGTTTTGTTACTTGGCAAAAATATTTGTACAGTGTTTTGAAATTCTTGAATAATTGGTGCTATATAAGTGAAAACAACTATTACTAGTAGTCTGTAATGAATTTTTAGCTATGATCCAAGACTGGAATAATATGGGATAATTGAGAACATTGGTATTTGTTAAATATTAGAGGGAAAAAATTGTATTCTCCATATTACTGAAAAATTGCTTTCCCTCAGTGACAAGTCTCTTAATAAAGAACTTATAAATCAAATATACAAATATTCATATCAGCCCCCAGGAGTAACAAACTAACAAGCTCAGCAATGGACAAAGAACTATTTATGTCTGGAGTATAGCGACTGTTACAGTCCCAGAGATACAAATGCTTGTGTCTGATGATTAGTGACAGCTTTTAAACTACTACTAACAAACTATTGCTCAGAAATATACCACTCCCTCAGGTGTGCAGGCTCTAGACAAAAATATGGAAAGTTTGCGAGCAGAGAAAATATTGTAATGTCACAAGTTAAAGTATTTTCCAGATGGAACAGGAATGTGCTACTTCTAGGCAAAGCAATTACAAAGAAGTAAAGACTTCGATACATTTTTAACCAGAAAAAACATTTCTGGGGAAAAGTTGCCATTTGTATTTGGTCCAAGCAGTGCCTAAATGCACACTACATGTTAAGGATACCGGGGTGACCCAGCAAAACATCATCTATTTTTATTACTTAGCACTGGCTGCCATTCTATGTTAACTATAACAAGTGCAATTGGACAAAACATGATGCATCTCAAAGTCCATATGGCTTCAAATTGTCCCAAACAAACAAAGCCAGAATGACAATGATTACCCTGGCTCTGCCTTCATCTAGCGTGAGCTCCTGGTCTCTTCTTTCTCCAGTATTAATTGTATGTGTACTGACCCACAGATAAGGTTGTGATTTGAGCTGATCCCTCTAGGTGACAGCTTGAGATTGGCTTGGTTGGAATGGTTTATTAGGGCTTGTCTACATGAACACTTGGTTTGTGGCTAGCTGGAGAATACATCTAACCTATGCTAGCCTGCTGCATACTATGTGCTTGTCTACATGGAGGGGTAATACTCACTATGAGGGTGTGATTTCTACACTGCAGTAATGTGTTGCGCATTAATTATCCGTGTAGACCCTGGTGTTGCACAGTAAATGTTCCCTAGCCCAGTTTAACATAGTGCTGCATTAAAGCACACTAGGAAACATTTAATGCATGCCAGCAGAGTCTACATGGTCCAAATAATGCACTACAAGCTAGTGTGCTTTAATCATCACACTGCCGTAATGTGCATCACTCCACCATGTAGAAAAGCCCTAAGTGTCTCTGTGGACCAAGCTGCCGCACACTAAAAGTTCCATAGTGCACTTTGATCTACCCCACATACCTTGTGTGTGTGGTATTCTGTCCCATCTAGCGGAACCGAGACGAGCCCTCACTTGTAATACTGACAGACCCCAGTCGTCGGCGGGCAGAATTGAACCTGGGACCATTAGAGCTTAGTGCATGAGCCTCTATTGCATGAGTTAAAAGCCTCATGACTATTAGCTAAGGCTGTAAAGCAAACTCATTAATCTCCCTCTAAGTCATCTCGGTGCCACTAGATGGGACAGAACAGCACACCCAGAAGGTGTGTGGGTTACACCACTTTCAAACAAAAGTAGATCATAGCACACTCTAAGGAAATTTTAGTGTGCAGCAGCAGGGTCTGCATGGACACTTAGTGTACAGCAGGCTAGTGGAGGGTAGATTTACACCCCAGCTTGCCAAGTGCACTTGTAAACAAATCCTTATAGTCAAATGAACACCCATTCAAAGTAAACTGCTTGCAAAGTAAACTGCATGACTCAGCCTCTAACCATTTAAACTACTTATATGAATTTGTTTCTTAGCTGACCATATCATTCTTTTTTATGTTTTGTCTGAGCAGTTGAAGTCAACACTTAATAAATGTTTTTTTTTCCAGGCATTTCTATGTTTCAGTAAATGTCTTTTGATATTATTAATTCCAAAAAGTTGCTAGGGTTCCACTACAAATTTCCTAAATGCTCAGAGCTCTTCACAGAAGTGTGACCAACAGGCTTTGACCAACAGAGACTCTGTACACTAAAGCCAATCAAATCAACCATGATTTAGTCACAAAGAACAGACTCCAAGAACAGAGTGCAGCAGACTTGCTTTCCATTAGCAAGTCTGCTGCGCTCTGGCTCATCATCTTATTTTTTTAATATTTCGCAGCACCAGCCACAGAACATGTGGGAAAGGGGGAGTTCATCTTAGGCTTTCTCATCATGGACCTCATCCAGTGCTCACCAAAATCTGCAGAGATACGCCCATCAACTGCAGTGGGCATTGGAATGAACTCCATCTGTCCTAGAGTTAAAGACTCCCTGTCAGTCTCCTAAGATGTCGTAAAGATTCTGCTCTTGTCTTCTAGCCTTTGTTAAGTCTCCATCCAAATAGTTATTTGTCAAACTGGACAACTGCTTCTTTTAGAAACAACTGATATAAGAATTGCTTAAAAGGAAATCTACACTTGCTTTTATCTTGTTACAACAAGACAAGCAATGGATAGAATCAGTTAATTGAACTAATGGAAGGTTGTCATCATTCTTCGACACATTTGTCTCTGAAGAAAAGGTTCTTTAATAGATAATCCCAAACGTATTCCTTTTCCTTCTAATTATATTCTTCTTTACTATTTTTTAAAACATATTTTAACAGCAATAGCTTACTGATGATGATAGCAAATAGCTTGGAAATACAATAAAATCCGACAATGTGGTTAGTGATCATGTGACCAATTCTTTGACCTTTAGCAATACAGTAATACTACTGTAGTGCATCAAAAATCATTCTTTAAAAGTTAAAATAAACCCCCTAAAACTCTATAAATTGGGTGAAATTCTGCAGCTGTTTTTGCAGGGTATTATATATTGTTTTGTGTAAAAAGAACAAAAATGTAAGTAAGAAATCCCCAGTTTAAAAATACTACTGAGGCTCTAAATCTGAATTATCACCACGTTAGCTTCCCAGTAACTATTGAGAAAGAAAAACAACCAAAAAAATAATATATTTCTACTTTGATGAAATTTCTGAATCCTGAAAGGTACTTAACCCTGTGGGACTATTTCAGTGGCACAGTGCTATGGAAACAGTAAAGGCAGTTGATGCAGTGCCCGCAGAACAATACACTTCCAGTGAACTTAATCTAACCCATGAATGCCAAACTAGCAGTGAGCCACTTATATTAGGCTAACAACTGGGAATATTGTGAACATTAACATTGCAAATGAAGAAAGGGACCAGGGGATCATTCAAAACAATGCCAGAGAAATTTAATTTATTCTCAAACAGTCTAAGGGCTAAATTATGTGCTGATTTACACCTCATCTGCCTCCATTGTTTTCTGTGAGACTGCATTGGGTTTAAGTCAAGCCACAGTTTCCCTCCAATATGTCTGGTATCAAGAATGAGGGCCTGCAGCTAAGCATGGGACTGGCTAGCTCAGTCTCCAGGTGGACTAATGAGCACAGATGGCATGCAGCAGGAGCCCCTGGTTGGCCGACCCACTGATTGGCTGAAGGGAGCCAGCAAGCATGCTCTTATGGCCAGCAATAGTTTGCTGGCAGCTCAATGCCTTTGCCTGCAGCTGTGATCGCCTCTGTGCTTGCCCTGCTCCTACATTGTTTCCAACCCAGCTCCAGATGTGTTCTGCTGAGCTCCCAGCCTGATTTCTTGTTTTGCCCCAGTTTACACCAGCTCTGGCTCCTGTCTCTGGCTTTGTTCCTTGGCTCCAGACTACAGCTCTGACTCTTCAGCTCTAGTTCCTGTCCCATCCTTGCTCTGGCTCCAACCATTAAGCCAGACCACCCACCTCCCAGACCTGACATCTGGAACGTCTGATCCTATGTGGACTTGGATACAGAAGAACAACTAAATCTTTATTTTCCCCCCAGTGTACAACTTGGTCTCTTTCGTGCTTGTCTTTCACTACAGAATATTGTGTACTTAATGAAGTTTCATCGTACAACATGCGTTTATTGGAAGTATAAAAACTATTTTTGTTTTCTCTGGGGGGAAAAAGCTGGCTCAGAGCTGGTTATTGTAAATAGTTAAATATTTTACCATTACCTTGTTAAATGAATAATGGAGTTTAAGAGCAAGGAGTCTGTAATTTAAGAACAAACTGATGTCTTCAATTCAGATCACATAGAAAAGAAACCCTTAGTTGTATTTTATATTGTTCAGCCTAATTGTCAGTTTTTATTAATTTTGCATGCTAAGCTTCAAACATTAGACACAAGTTTCTCCTAGGGAGAGTAGCAAAGCTAAAAACAGCACAAGCACTGAAGGAAACCGTGTTTATAATTGCTCTGTTTCTTACTTTGGATTTTATTGTCGGCTCTACTTGGGTGGCAGAATGACATGAAGAGAAAAGCTCACTTTGATTTTGAAAAGGTGGTTTGCAGGTGTCAAAACAAAGTCCTCCAGGAAACCAAGGGAAAAATTAAACTCTGTGAGCCATTATCACAGGTGTGTTCTAGTGAAAATAATTGTTCTTTTGTTTTATGTCTCAGTAAACTGGATAAGCAGTTAAGGCCAATGTAGCATGGGAGGAATTTAAGATATTATAAGCTTAAATTGAACCTCTAATTTACTTTCCACCTTCACAATAATGGATAGAAGAAAATTATTAATCCATCTGTCAGCTGAAGACAGAAAACAGTGCAGACTGAGAGCAAAACCAATTGCTGAGAGTGCAAGGGAGACAGCTGTGGTTCTGGCACAGGTCTAAGATTTACACCAGCTAGTAACAGCCTCCAAGATGTTGTGTGCGAGCCAGGGATAGCTGAAGAGCAGTGTGCACCGGCCTCAACTCTTCCCCAAATCCAATACATCCTCTGTGCCATCAACAGTGCAGGGGAAAGCACAGGAGCTGCTCCTACGGATCTGCATCTGCACCTGCTGATGCTTCCTCATGGTGAGAGAATGTCAGCGGGGAAAAATATAGCTGCTTTGGGGCCCATTTGCAGCAGCAGAGCTGTGCAAAGACGACAGATCCTAGCACAGGATCTGGCCCCTTGGGCACACTGGAGGGGGTCTACATGCTGACCTATTTAAGTTGTTGTGGAAGGCAGTTTGGGCTCAGATCTGGGGCAGGGTGCCTCTGGAGCCCTGACAATCTGCACAAGTGACATGGAGTGCCTGTGGGTGCTCTCTTCTAATCCATAGGGTAGGGAAGTTGCATGGGACTGTACTGTAAATCCACATCCTGGCCACTGGTGCTGGAATAAGGGTGCTACCAGGGCCGGCTCCAGGCACCAGATTAACAAGCAGATGCTTGGGGCAGCCAAGGGAGAGGGGCAGCACCTGCGGCAATTTGGGGGCAGCAGGTCCCTCACTCCCTCTAGGAGCGAAGGACCTACCGCTGAACTGCCGCCGCCGATCGCGGCTTTTTTTTTTTTTTTCCAGTTGCCGCCGCCGATTGCGATCATGGATTTTTTTATTTTTTTTTGCTTGGAGCGGCAGAAATGCTGGAGCCGGCCCTGGGTGCTACCACACCCCCAGCTTGCCATCATTAGTACCCCCACTATAAAAATTGTTCCTGAAACCCAATCCTGGCCCTTGATTAGGAATGATTCTACCCTCTCTTCACATTCCCTGCACACACCTCACACACACAAAACCTGCCTACACAGTTTTATATGGGTAAAGTGAATTATACTGTTAAAGTCTGTAGGGAAAAATATTTACCTTCTTCTACAAATGTATTTGAAAGTGGTACATGCATCATAATACTACCAGTCATTATTTACTTCTGTCACGTTACTGGAGTCCAAGTTTGTTTGTGCCACAGTGGAAAAAAAACTTTGCCTAAGGTAAAAAGGTCAGACATTTCAAGAATGTGTCTATGCTGAATTAATTTCTACAACACTACATTGTAGGTTATAACTTAAAAATACACACTGGTTGCTCATTGTGAAACCTAGAAAAAATAATTTCTAGTGAATGTACTGAGATCATTCCTAACACCAAAATATATTAGATGCAAAATCTCAGTAAAATGAAGCATGAGACTTGAATGTACCAGTTCAGAATTAAATTCACTTTTAAGATAAGGTTGTCTCCCTACCCTTACTTAACTCAAGATGTTTTATTTACTACAGCACATCCTGTCTATCCAGGAGAGATCATAACAGTGGACTACTTTAGCTGGCTATAATGCTGATAACCAAAAAAGGTGACATATCATAGAATCACAAGCTCCACTAAACTCCTTTCCCCAAAGTGCACACAAACTCAGAATAATCAAAACATATTAAACAACAGCTATTAGTGACCAGCAACCAGTGTACTGCACCAGTGCAAATCTCTAGGGTAACCAGCCTATGTGAAACTGAGGAAACCTCCACCAGGGCAAATAGCACTAGGGGCTTGTCCAGGTCCAGCTATATCAGTGGCTGAAAGCAGATTAAATCCCCATGGACCTCAGACTTACAATTTACCATAGACTTACAACTATTTTTATTCTTTCTGAATTATTTTATGAACACATTGACAGCTTCCTGACATTTTTTTTGTAAATCTGATGGTTACCTCTAGGGAACTGCACTGATAATGCCTTGCCAGTGTCTTTACATAACCATTAATTTTTCTGTAAACCTACACCAATGAGATTTCTTTGCTCTATTCATTTTAATATTGTCTGCAAAAGCTTGTACGGACACTATTTTAATGTTATATCATGGTGGCCTAAGATTATTAATGTACCTGCCCTAAAACAATTTCATTTCATCCTGCAATTAAGCATTGTAATGATTTTAAAGACCTACAATGGCATAACCTTGACAAGACCTTGAAATCTGAACAATTTCCAGAAGATTGCACTCAGGTTGTTTCATTTCACCTTGACACTGTAAAGTTTTCCCCATGGACTTACATTAACATCATTATGAAACGGAAGAGACAATGTTAAATCCCATTCAATTGAAAGGGCATGTGTGTCATCGCGAAGAGTTTTTTGTTTCTTAGCATCAATAAAAAGTGAACTAATAAAGGTAAATTATTATGCTTCAGGTTGGCAACCAGTGACATATTAATAAAGGAGATTAAAACAGCCCATTTATAAAGACACAAAGTAGGCAAATAAAACATAAAGCACAACTATGGTTCTGGAAATCACAACAAAATGCACTGCAGTTAAACTGCAGATAAACACTGCATTCGCTGCAAAGAAAGTCCAGTAATATTTCTGGGTCCATGGTCATCTTCACCAGCCCTTATGCATATTTTTGCTGCAGGTATTTTTATTAGATTAAAAAAAACATTTGGGCTAGGATTTCTAAAGGATTTAAGGGAGCTGGGTGCCTGATTCCCTCTGGTCCATATGAAAATGCCACCCTTAGTCATCTGTTTTCCAAACTTTTCAAAACAGTGATTACTATTTCCATTAAACTTGCTGTAGGAGTAATAACATTCTAGGCAATTATACCATTAGAATCTATCAATGTGTCGCACCATAAGGACTAAATGATATGACGATGTAATTTGGCTCGAAGCTGGGTAGATTGGTGCTCAGAATACTCTATGAAAAACTCAGGCTGTACAGTGACCCAATTTGTCAACAGAAGCAGAAGACGACACCTAAGCAAACTAGTTGGATTTGAATTTCTTTTTTGCCTAGCTCTACCACACTCCATAATGCCTTCTTATGAGTTCTTCCAAAAGAGAAGTTATGTCCATACTCCACATTCCAGGCTGAATGACTCCACAAAATTTCCCACCATTTTTCAGGTACAGCTGCAAAGTGTAAACACGACTATGGGGCAGACTCAGGCATAATGTCACAAGCCCCAGTTCACATTAACACTTAAATTGTTGCCTTGCACTGGTGCAGTCGCATTGATGCTGGAAAACAAGTACTACATTTTGTAGTGAAGAAAAAGTCTTTAATTCCAGACATCAACCAGCCTGGGATACTCTTAATTCAGGATATTATTTTATCTGAACTTTTCTTTATCTGTTTAAAATGTTGTATTTTAAAATATGCAGTGTTATTGTAGCCATGTCAGTCCCAGGATAGAATCCTAGAATCATAGGACTGGAAGGGACCTACAGAGATCATCTAGTCAAGTCATGGCAGGATTAAGTATTATCTAGACCAGGGGTCGGCAACCTTCAGCACGTGGCCCATCAGGGTAATCCGCTGGCGGGCCATGAGACATTTAAGTTGACTATCCGCAGGCACAGCCCCCTGCAGTTCCCAGTGACTGCAGTTCACCATCCCCGGCCAATGGGAGCTGCGGGAAGTGGTGGCCAGCGTATCCCTGTGGCCTACCGCTTCCCACAGCTCCCAGTGGCTGGGAAGAGCGAACCGCAGCCACTGGGAGCTGCAGGGAGCCGTGCCTGTGGATGGTCAACATCAGCAAAATTTCTCACGGCCCACCAACGGATTACCCTGATGGGCCGCGTGCTGAAGGTTGCCGACCCCTGGTCTAGATAATACCCAATCCTGCCATGACTCGACTAGATGATCTCTGGAGGTCCCTTCCAGTCCTATGATTCTATCCTGAAGGTTGCTGACCCCATATCTAGACCATCCCTGACAGGTGTTTGTCTAACCTGCTCTTAAAAATCTCCAGTGATGGAGATTCCACAACCTCCCTAGGCAATTTATTCCAGTGCTTAGTCACCCTGACAGTTAGGAAGTTTTTCCTAATGTCCAACCTAAACCTCCCTTGCTGCAATTTAAGCCCATTGCTTCTTGTCCTATCCTCAGAGGTTAAGAAGAACAATTTTTCTCCAACAATTTTACTAGAGACACAAGGTGGGTGAAGTGATATCTTTTATTGGACCAACTTCTGTTGGTGAGAGAGAGAGAGAGACAAGCTTTCAAGCTTGCACCGGAAGAAGAGATCTGTATAAGCTTGTCTCTCTCTCACCTACAGAAGTTGGTCCAATAAAAGATATTACTGTACCTCATCCACCTTGTCAATCAGGTTTTAAAGTACACTCACAAATATAAAAGTTTTCTTTAGAAGAGTGAAATATTAAAGAGAAAGTTTTCTCAAAGGAAATGACTTTCATTCTATTAACTAATTCAGGGGTCGGCAACGTTCGACACGCCGCTCGCCACGGTAAGCACCCTGGCAGGCCGGGCCAGTTTTATTTACCTGCTGACGTGGCAGGTTCGGCCGATCGTGGCCCCCACTGGCCGCGGTTCGCCGTCCTGGGCCAATGGGGGCGGCGGGAAGCGGCGCGGGCGAGCGATGTGCTGGTCACGGCTTCTCGCCACCCCCATTGGCCCGGGACAGCGAACCGCGGCCAGTGGGGGCCGCGATCGGCCGAACCTGCCGCATCAGCAGGTAAATAAAACTGGCCCGGCCCGCTAGGGTGCTTACCCTGGCAAGCCGCGTGCCGAACGTTGCTGACCCCTGCACTAATGGCTCAGCACCACTTAGAGCATCGGCTCATCACACAACCTCAGAATTTTGAAGTAGGTGCTCACCACCTCACTGAATTGGGCTCTTCTGCTCAACAATGTGTGTGGGGGGGGGGAAGGGGAGGGTGAAGCAGGGTGTGGGAATTACATGTGTAATACATGTACATTTTAGGCCAGGAGTATATAGTTGATAAACTGCTTTGGGGGGAAATCAGCTACTTATAATCTTATCTAGTTGTTACTTTTTTGTGGAGTTATTATTTGGTAGCTATTTCAGAAATATAATTAACAGTCCTCAGGCAAAACTGAAGAGGTGGAATACTAATGGAAAATTTAATCTTCAACATAAAAAAATCAGCAAACATTTGACTACTGCATACACCCATATCCATTATTTAATACTTGAGGCCAATTAAAACATACTATTTTCCTACTACCCTGCATCCCCATTATTTTCCCTGCAAAAGTCAGTGCAAAAGTCCCAGTTGTCTCAAAGGAAGCAGGACTGGGCTAATGAATCATATTGATAATAAAAGCAAGAATAATTTTCTTTATGTTCTGTGGGTTTTGTTTGTTTGTTTGTTCTGGTTTTTGTAAGATAGTTACAAAAATGTCAGAATCCTTTTTAGCTCTCGGATTCTTGTTGCTTAAGGGGTCCAATCCTGCAAAGTGTTTAACTCTCCTTTTGGAAAGGCCCAAGGTTATTACACTGGATTCAAATTTGTCAGTAACACTTCCCATGGTTTAATGGAACTATTTCCACAAAAACTATTATTCACAGGTAATATTTGGCTAAAAGGTTCTCACGTTATTCGAGCTAATTTAAATAATGTCAAATTTAGAAGACACACAGGGCACACAGCCTCTCTCTAACCTAACAGAGAGAATACAAATATACATTCCCATTTAGCCAGTTCAGAGTGCAGTGGAATATGGGGAAACCTTAGCAACCACTCAAGAGACCAACAAAAGCCTTATTTCATGCAGGCAGCCTTCCAATAAAGTGGAGCCAGATAGTACACAGTACTTCAGGGAATACTGTGGTTTCCTACAATGGGATGGTGCCTAGAAAGGGAGATCTCTTGTACAGGCATCACTGTGTATGGAGCACTTGATTTGGAAGTGAACTAAGTACTGCATGCATTGGCCAGAAAGCATAGATAGAAAGGGTGTCAGCTACAGGCAGTTATATTCAGCATCTTATATAAAAAGCCACCAAGCCATGTATTCTTTACTACAGGTTTAAGGAAGGTGTCATGAATGAGACTCAGGCACCCATCAGAGGAGAAGATGGGGGGAAGAAAGATAAATGAACAAGGACAAAAATAGAATAAAGAAAAGAAATGGGAAGTATAACAGCTTCACTGCAGGTGTGAATTGCTGTTCCTGGGTGTTACATCTCAGTAAACAGAATAAATGCTTGGTGGAGTGTGACTGCCTTCCAATCAGTGAGAGCAACGTGCTGTGACTAGTAATGAGTCATCTTTCAGCCTTCCTTTCTGTGTGTGGGGGGAGGAGGGCACAATGACAGTGATTAGGGTAGAGATGGATTGAAAAGGGGATGACCAGTCCATGCATTAAGTCAGGAAAGTCTGTAATTTCATGAGGTACAATAATCATTAAAGCTTAAATTGGATTTTGCAATCTGCCTGACTCAGTTAGGGTGGCTTGTCTGCAAAAAATGTTATAGACATTAATTAACCCTTTGTCCATATTCTTTTGAGATAGAAACATCATGCTCTTAAAATTCCCATGAGGGCCCTACTGAAGTGTCATTTATTCTGCAAACTAATATAATACAAATAGAAACCGTTTGTTTCATGACAATTTTAGAGAATCACAGTTAATGAATATTGCAGGTGGTCTATGCTCCAAGTAACTATAAGATATTAGCAAAATCAGTTTAAATAAATGAGACTGGTGGGCGCATTTACAAACTTTTAAAAAAAAATCCTAATATTGACCGACAGAGAAAGACAGCAGTTATGATACTGAACTTGTATTTACAGAGGGCTTGATTCTGCACTCCTTGCTTACACCATACTTGTGACATATTTACAGTTTGCCTCCCTGGCCGAACATTACTTATTTCACTGGGAAAAGCTGTGTTTATTGACAGCAATGGTAAAAAAGTTGGCTTGACTGAACTCCTGAGAGCTGACCAGTATTCACAAAAATTTCATTCCTTGCATTTGAATCCCCAATGAGGTAACACTGGGAGGTTAGCAGTTCTAATAGGCATTGAATGAGAAGGCAAAGGACAAGTTATATTTGAATGCTGAATGTACATGACTAGCCATTTTGCAGGTCATTTCTGGCTTGCTTGGGTTATTTTCCCATGTGTATATTTAAATTAAATTAAAGAAACCACTAAAAAAGAAACCACCGTTACTGTAGAGCTGTGATTGGGGCTGAATCATTGCCTAGTATTGAAGTTCTCTTGTAATACACCACAGTGACAGCATGGGCAAGGAAAAGTTCGCATCATCCTGGCCCCATCAAAGTCCTTATCCTTTTCAATAGCCACAATATCACATTAGTGATTTTAAAACTGGATTTTTTTTTTAAATCCTTGCCATCTACAGGATATTACTGCTTTAGCAGGATGCCTACAAAAAACTTGACAATAGTTTGGTTGCTGGTGGACTCATACCACTGTCTATCATGCTGACCAATATTGTTTCCTTGTATTCCGCTGTCTATCTGTTGTGTCTTGTCTTTTACTTAAATTGTAAGCTCTTTGAGGACAGGGACTGTCTTTTTGTTCCGTTTGTACAGCACCTAGCACAACGGGGTCCATAATTGCTAAAATGACTCTAAGTTATAGGACTACCAAAACAACCCAGTTTTCCTTTTACCATCATAATCTCTATGCAAGTGACTAAAAGTCTACCTACACCAATATACTTCACTTATGATGCGCCTTTCAGTGGAAATGACGTTATGTGAAACCAGATGATATTTTTCCAATCTTATAGCCTAAGGATCGTGCCTTACAAATACATTAAGTGACATTTTTTACATCCAATTTACCAATATGATTTATACACAATAAAAACCTCCATTTGGATATTGCCTACTTTTTTTTTATAGGACGACATTTAGCAAATAAGCCACTAAACATCTGGGCTTCCAATCATTCAGTAATTGTTTAAATCAGAAAGGGGTCCCAGTAAATGCCCCTATGGGTCATAATAGGGCAGATAAGCCCAAAGCAAAATATCTATGCTGTAAAATGAAGGGCACATACTGAGAACAGCTGATGCCTCTTATTCAAAATTTACTAAAGCAAGGCAGGGAGCTCAACATCCTGATGATTTAAGTGGGTAAATAATTTGGTGAGATGCGAAGGTTTGCACATCTTTATTACAAAAAAAACAACACCTGGCAACCTTTTATTAGCATCTGCATGTTACAAAAATAATTTGGTCAGCAATATTGGCTTGGAAGATAGCCAAAGAATCAGACTGGCTTGCCAGCAAAATGAAGTGTATAAAGTGAGAAATCACAGGCTATTGCCAGGTCTGGGGACATGTTAACGCTTACACTTTACCTCCTGTTGTCCTAATTGACAGCTTTATGGCACTGAGATGTGAAGTCCTCCATTTATCCACACAGCACTGTTAGTAACTTCTCCTTAACTTACTAGTGTCATTTAAACCTGGAGACATTACCTCTAGGAAGAAGAGAATAATGCACTCTCCATTTGTTCCTCAGCTGAGCTGCCAAGAGGGCTAATTACCACTAATTAAGGTAATGTTTTTGTTCTGCAGACTTCTATAATCAAGGAGTCAGTCTGAGCTCACCATGTCACCATCATTGTGGGCTGTCCAACAGCTATTATACAGTAATGACATTCTAGGCACACCTAATCTGGATTTCAAATTCTAATCAGTGGCCGAAAAGTGATATTAAGTAAATTTTAAGACATGGATGCTGCTATATTCAACTATGATTAATAGAAAAATTGAAATAAGTCTGTATTTAGTTAATGGGGGTGTGTTGAAGATTAAAGAAGCAGTAATATAGCAAGTGAAAGGTCAAGCACCTCTTAAAACTATGTTGGAAACTTCTCCATGTCACTTGTGATATAAGTAAGCTAGTTGGGGATGAGGGAGTTGTGTTTATGCTCTCTGTATGTGTGTATATATATCTCCTCATTATATGTTCCATTCTATATGCATCCGAAGAAGTGGGCTGTAGTCCACGAAAGCTTATGCTCTAATAAATTTGTTAGTCTCTAAGGTGCCACAAGTACTCCTGTTCTTCTTTTTACAATGGACAGTGACTTTCTTTTTTATTTCTGAAAACAATTGTCATCAGTATTGTTTGCTGAACATCTATTGGTCTGTAGATCATCTGCAAGTACTTCACAGTGAATTCTCAGTATTTGAAACTCAAGGCATTTTCATTGGACAGAGGTCACATGGTCTGTTTCTGTAGTTGAACTCAGTGAGTGTGCATCTCAATCATATTTCTGATGTGAATATTCAAGGATACAACTTTGGAATCCACTTACCACAGACATTCTGCATTACTTCTTTATAGCTCATGTTTCAGTTAATATGCCTACTAGCAAATTCACTATATTTTTCATGAACATTAAAGGTAAAAGAGTCCATGAATATTCCTTAAAAATTCAAACAAATATTTTGGGAAAACATAGATTTCACACAGGTCTACTGAGATGAATCACCTGAATTCTTGGATGTGGCTTTTGGCTCAAAGTTGGTTGTATTTTTCTTACTAAAAATAAGTAGCTACGGAGCGGTTCTAACCTTGTCACAATCCAGCCACAGATATGCCCGGTGCCCTGTTTATATACTGTACCAGACATTATACTTATAGTAAAATTGACTTTTCTTTTCTAAACACTATTTTTCATGGATTTACTGTCTCATCTGCTTCAAAATGCATTGAACTGAAATGTAAAATACAAGTTGGTAGCCTAGAAGCAATCTTTTATGTACTTATAAAAAAAATGGTTCAGCTAGGGTATTTTTGAGCACAGAATGCCAAAAAAAAAATTCATAATTTGGACTTCCTTCAAGTGCTCTTTCAGCAATCACTAGATTGTGAGAGGCTCATTTTTATATTTGAAATGCAGTCTTGCAGGCAAAGATAAAACTTGAGACTGACTTATCCCCTCCAGTATTTTGAACAAAAAAGGTCTAATATGAAAATCAGCTTCTGTGCACAAAATGTAACTAATTTATAATCTTTTACTTTTCATGATTGATACAAATTCTATTTGAAATGAAAGGACAGAGCAGTATCTGACTTTAATAGGACTTTATGTTGTCAGAAACCTGTTTATGACTGGATATTAGTTTATGGTATATGTTTTTCTATAATTATGGCTCTGCTTCTAATGCTGTTAATGGGGCTAGGAAATGGCCCAGGGATTCTCCCAAAATTTTCCATCCCATTGTTTTTTATCCTGAGGAAACAGGTAACCTAAGACAGTGCTCACTTGTCTAACTTTAAGGTACACTGATGTACTTTGCTAACTAAAGTTTTGTTCGCAGTGTTCACAGAACTACATCCTACCTGCTCAAATAAAGAAAATAACTATAGATTAACCTATCTGAAACAGATTACAGTTAGGGACTGGAACTCATAGATCAGCAAAATATAATGATAATTTAGACAAAATTATAGTCATCCAAATATCAACAGACCAAAAATGAATATCTATGGTATGTCTTTAAGGGCTGGCTCCCCAGCAGGCTTTAGCACAGTCTCTAAAGTTGCTCATAAAAATCTGGTAAGTGCACAAGCAAAATTGAGTAGGCAGACATGTAATTATTTAACATGGAATAGGATGATTAAATTAGAGCAGTGCAGGGCTGGTGCAACCATTTAGGCGACCTAGGCGGTCGGGGAGGAGGCGGAGCAGGGGTGAGCTGCTTCACTTCTCCCGCCTCCCAGGCTTGCGACGCCAATCAGCTTAGGTGCCGCAAGCCTGGGAGGTGGGAGAAGTGAAGCAGCAACGGCATGCTCGGGGAGGAGGCGGGGCAGGGGTCAGCTGGGGCGGAGGGGGTGCCACAGGGTGCGGGGTGGGGAGCTGCCGCGGGGGGGGGGGCGCCTCAGGGCAGAGGGGGGGAGCTGCTATGGGGGGGGCACCTCAGGGCGGGGGCTCAGGGCTGGGGGGGGGCGGCACAAGGTGGAAGTTTCACCTAGGGCGCAAAACATCCTTCCACCGGCCCTGGAGCAGTGTTTCCCAAACTGGGGTTCATGAACTGTTACAGGGGGTTCTCAGGAAAAAATTCCCTAATGGCGGAGCTGTCCCTAGGGACCCCAGAAAGCAGCAGGCCAGCAGCCCGGAGCCCCGGACTTCCAAGAGCTAAGCAGATCAAACAAGCATATCTATCACACTGAGGAGATTTAAACTTCAAGACTCCTTATAAGAAATGGAAAAGGAGGTGGATATTTTTTACTGTTTTAAAAATTAAATCGGCAGCTAGTGGTGTTTTTAAAATTATTATGAAGAACAAGTCTAAGCTTTGTTGTAACGTGCGTTGTTTGCCTGGACTGTTCAACACCTGAATGATTGTGTAGGAGGAACTCTCTGAGTTGACTTCTTAAATACCTTCATGCTGTTTCACATCTGATACACTTCTACCCCGATATAACACGAATTCGGATATAACGCAGTAAAGCAGTGCTCTGGGGAGGGGGAGGCGGGGCTGCGCACTCCGGTGGATCAAAGCAAGTTCGATATAACACGGTTTCGCCTATAATGCGATAAAAGTTTTTGGCTCCCAAGGACAGCGTTATATCGAGGTAGAGGTGTATTCCTTGATGAAACATAGGAGCCTTGTCTTAGAACAGGCTTATTCAAAGTTATACAAGCTACGAAAGTGAGATCTTGGAAGAGTGTTGCTGTTTTCATAATGTAATAAAAATTCTGTAATGATCAATAATAATTAATAATAAATAGTGTGTAATAAGCATGTCATAAAAATAAATTTTATATTTCCCAGATCACTGCTTTTATATTTCATACTCAGGTAAAGGAGAAAATCCCCGGAAACATTCATTTTTAGGAGGGGGTTCGCGAGACTTGACATTTTAGTGAAAGGGGTTCACAGGTTGTTAAAGTTTGGGAACCTATGAATTAGAGGCCAATTTTGAAAATTTGGCCCTAATTTTGGATAAAAAGAGAAAAGTGAAATCAGTTATTAAATCAATAACATCTGTACGTTTTGATGCTACTTTTACATCACTGAGGTTTAGCTCACCCCAGTGAGCTTTCTGTTGGCAATATGGGCGCTACTCTACACAACAAACATTTAATCAATTGGCTTTTTACTGTATGTAAATAAACATAATAGATTTACGAAAATCTAAATAATTTTACACAGTTAAAATGAACACTATTTAGTTTTGCTGTTTTTCTTCTTATGGTGGCTGAAGTCTGAGTGCCTGACTTACATCAGATGCACCTGTTTGTTTCATTGACTGAGCTGGTATGCTGAGAATAAACAAAGCTACAGTGACCCAGTATAGTTTAAAGGTGGGTGCACAACTGGTTGAATAACTATCTTCAAAGAGTAGTTATCAACGGTTCACTGACAAACTGGAAGAACATATCAAGTGGATCCCACAAGGGTCTGTGCTGGGTCTGGTACTAGTTAATATTTCCATTAACAACTTGGATGGTGGAGTAGAGAGTACCCCTATACAATTTGTGGATGACACAAGATAGCAGGGGCTTCTCAGAGTAGAATTTAAAATGAAATTCAATAAAGACAAGTGCAAAGTAACACACTTAGGAAGGAAAAATCAAATGCACAACTACAAAATGGGGAACAACTGGCTAGGCAGTGGTACTACAGAAAAGGATATGAGGGTTAGAGAGGATCACACATTGAATATGAATTAACAATCACATGCATTTGTGAAAAAAGATGAATATCGTTCAGGGGTGTATTTATAGGAGAGTCAGATGTAAGACACAGGAGGTAACTGTTCTACTCTGCTTGGCATTGGTGAGGCATCGGTGGGAGTACTGTGTTTTGGGTGACACACTTTAGATGTGGACAACTTGGAGAGAGTCCAGAGGAGAGCTACAAAAATGATAAATGATGAGGAAAGGGACAGAGAGGACATAACAACAGTCTTCAAATATGTAAAATGTTGTTATAAAGAAGGCTGTAACCAATTGTTCTTTATCTCCACCAAAGATAGGACAAGAAGTAATCAGGTTAGTCTGCAGCATGGGAGATTTAGCACAGATGTCAACCTTGCTCTGAGACTTTTAGGGATGTTTATGAAAAAAATTAGGGAGGAATTAGGGAGGTTGCCTGTACCAGCAGCAAGTGCCAAAGGTATGAATATAAATATAGATTGAGGATCTAGAGTAATACCTTGAATGCTTGCGGTGCATTTTAGATGCACTTCTGTGCATGTGATAACAACAACAGTGGTACAAGCTGGAGTAACATTATATATGTAACATCAATAGCCACGACCAGGTCCAACCATGATATTGGTCATATCCTCATTCCTTTGCAAGCACCATACAGGTTACCTGGTACCAAGCAAGCTACTCCTGGAGACTGTCTTGCTTTAATTGATCTTTCAGCAGATGTGGAAAATGCTGCATAAAATAATGTGATATCATATGTAGCTGTCCCTTTGAGTACAACATCAGCTACTTCTGCACATTATAGTACAGGATCAAACAGTGGCAGTTTCTGTACTATGTATGTGCATGCTTCTCAGTAGTACCAAAAACTTGAACAGCAGAATGGCTTCAAAGTCTCTGTCCATCAGCCTCACTGTGTTCTCTAAAACAGGACTTGCTGACTGGTGAGTGTCTCAGTTGTCTCTGATAAAGTCACATATCTTAGCGCCAATCATGTGTTGTCCTTCTGATTGGAAGTGTGGTTCTACTCTGTTTTTGATGGGCCCTTTGCTTCTATGATCACCCATGGCTTGACAAATCTAACAAAAAGTTATTTCAGAAGGCTGCATAACTGACATCTCAATGTGTGAATCAGAGGTTCCTCTTTTTGCAGTGAAGTGATCAGTTCACCAAATATCAAAAAATGTAGTCGAGAAACAGACAGTAAAGTTGTGTTTGTGGAGAAATCAGCAAGCATCTCCTACGATCACAACAACTTTCAATAACCAATTCTGCAACTTGTTTTGGAACGAGTGATGATGTCCGATGTTGGGTTAGTTGCTTTGTCACCTTTGGCATCAGCAAATTGAACTGTATGCTTGCTGTCACAATGCTTTTGGGGTGATGTTTGTTTTTGCTTCAATGCCCAGTTTCAGTGCTGATGACTGGCTGTTGGTCACCGCTACACCTGGTTCAGTTTTTGGTTGTTGCTGATGTCACTGATTTCTGCTCTGTGTGGCCCATCTTGATTTTCATTAGGTTATCACTTATGGTCTGGTCTTGCTGGCTTGTCACCTTAACCTGCGACTTATCAGCACGTGTGTCAGTTTTATATTGCTGTGAAGGAGGACCATGCAGATCGACAAAATACCATGTGCTTGGTACTGTGTGAATTAACTCCTCCCACCTTTGCCACTTCAGCCCAGAAGAATATGATTAGTGGTTCCCACTGATGGATGAGCTGAGTCAAACATAGTCCAAGAGACAGCCAGGGTGTGCGTCAATATCTTACAGACTCCTGCATCACACAGATTCTGAGACATGATGAGTTCCTGGTGCTGCTCGGTGCTCTTGTTGAAATAATGGTAGATGTCAATTAGGAGTTCACCTACAGTAGTGGGCAGGCACATCACACTTCTCTCAGCCATGACGTGCACATGGTGACATGGGCAGCCCATGAGAAAAACAGATGGATGTCACTCTTGAAGAAATGATACAGCACCCTTGTGCAAGTCCATTGTCACAGAAGCACTGTCACTTCCAATAGCCAAACAGTTTGACAACCTGGCCTCCATTTTTTAATTCAGAAGCTGAAAAATATTCTGTTCAGAGTGGGGCATAACAACAATAAAGTGATCACTTTAACTCTGATCCATCAAAATGTCAAATGATGATCAGAAACAGCTTGCTGGTGCCTCCATCATTGCTGCCATCAGTGGCTAGACTAAACAACGAACAAGGCATGCTTTCTGCTATATCATCTTTCATGCTGTCATCTATTTGATAATATATATATCATGCCCCATTCCCCCATGGCACCACTGTCACCAGTCCCCCTCCCCTCTTCTCACAGAAACCTATCTTCTCCCCCTCTGAAACTGGGAACTCTCCTCCTTCCCATCCTCATCTATGGCCCTGACACCCTCTCCAAAACAGGGAGAAGGGGAGGACTGGCCTTGGGAAAGTTGCCTTTCTTTGCCTCCTTAGGCCCTTAATTACCTTGGCTAGTCCTGGGCCTGGACCTCCTTCCTAGGATGATCCTCCTCATCTTCTCCCTCCTCTGTAGAGTTCCCTTTCTGCCTCCTCTTCACTCTCTGGCTTCTCCTGCCCCACAGGCTGCACAGTGAGGGTCTGACAGGAGGCAAGCTGGGACTGTCAGTGGAGCTTGGGTGCTGTATCACCACCCCACAGGTTATATGTTGTGCTCTAACTGCCCTGTGTGGACCCTGCTGGAGCACATAAACACTCGAGTTATCTACAGCGTGCCAGCAGGTCCACACGGGGCAGTCAGAGTGCAACATGAAGCCTGCGGCTTGGGCAATGATCCAGCACCCCAACCCATTCAAAACTGCCATGGTTTATCCCCTTTCAGAGTGCCCCTCACTGCACAATCTGCATGTGTGCTCCAGGGGCACCCCGAGAAATTTCTCTCACAGTATGCTAGGAAAGGGAAGGGCAGCTCTGGCCCCAGGCAGAGGCAGAGGTGTCATGCTAGAGCGGTGTGTCACACCACATCCCTCTTGGGCTCAAGGGGGTGGGGAAAGTTGTGCTGGGTCCTCCTGGATGTGGCCTTGGAGGTGGGGGTCATGCTGGGTCCTCCTAAACTCATGGCAGGATTTAGGGAGATCAGGCACCAACAGGTGCAGGTGGTGCTGGGGGGAGGGATACTTATTGTGGTGCTGCAGGTGACTGTTCAGCATGTCCCAGAGCTGGCGGCATCTGATGCCAGCAGCCATGCTGGGGGAGAAGGTGGCAAGGAGCCAGGGCACCATCCCCGCCACTTGCTGCTGGTGTTCTTGGACCCAGCCATCGGCTCCCTGCTCAGTGGCTAGCCACATGTTCCAGCCCCACACAGATGCACTTGCCTGGGACCAGCTCACCCTGCCATGGATCTCACCAATGCAACCAAGCCCTTTGAGCTTCCCCCAACCCCACCAATAAAATGGTATGGACCGTGCATGACGTGCATATAGCCGGGCTGCGGACACTGCTGAACAGAGGCATTGGAGGTGGAAAAGAACACCCCCTGCAGATGTGGCACTATGTTCATCCCCAGCGGTGAGTGACACAGTTGCAAAATTTGTAGATTTAAGCCTCATCTAGTAATTTCATAATTACATTCAAAAGTGGGAGGATTATGGAATATTACGGAGGGCTGGCATCTCTGATTTACGATAGATATTAGGAAAAACTTTCTATCTATAATGATAGTTAAGCACTTGAGGAGGTTACCTAGAGAAATTGTGGAATCCCCTTCACCGAAGATTTTTATGAACAACTAAGACAAACATCTGTCAGAAATGGTCTAGGTATACTTAGTTCTGTTTCAACACAGGATGAACTAGATGACCACTTAAGGACCCTTTCAGAGCTACATTTCCAGGATTCTAGGAGTTTTGCACCTAGGCCCAATTCTATGTGATAGTATTCATTGCCCTCAGTTCCCAGGTCAATTGTAAACTGAAGATATTGAGCACCCTACAGGATTAGGTCCTATGTGAATTATTGTGATTTGTTTTGGAAGAAGATTACACTTGTAACCCTCCTCAAATAGATTGCACCCATAACTATCCCATGTTATTCTTAAAACAAACGGACACGTTTAATCTGTACTTAACAAGGATAAAATCTCCAGTGAAATCAATATGGATTCAGTCCAGCGTAAGGATTACAGGACTGAGCTCAATAAAAAGAACTCAGAACATGGTCCAAGGAATCATTCTGGGCACAATCCTGCAAATACTTACCCATGGGAGTAATCTCACTCATTTGAGCATGGGACTACCCACCTAAGTAAAAGCTACTCATGTAGATATGTCTGCAGGATGGAGCATTTACCAGCTACTCACCACTTGTACAAATGCTGTAGGTTTTTCTATTTTAAAATGATAAAGTAATTCATAAACATATGACTTACATTATAGAACAATGAATCTCTGGTGTCATGCTAATTAAAAAGCCGTATTACATTACTTCCTCAAGGGATTATTTTATAATTTTTAGGATTATAGCACATTGATTAATTTATACAAGTTTTTAATCCCTTAGTATTTAATGAAGTCTAGAAACTTGGGAATGTGTGTATAATTTAGATTTGTATAATTTTATTACATAGGGGAAAAGTTTAACTGCCCATGTACTACTTTATGTAGAAATATGTCTGAATATGCCAGTTCAACAGACATCTTATTAACCATTGACAATCAAAATGTTTGGGTCTAAATGCATTCTCGAGTTGTTATTTATTTTGCTTGGGACTCCAGCAAACATTTTCTGTTTAGTTTTATGTGCTTCTCAAATGCCTTTTAATTAGCTGCTGTGTACCAACTCAGCACAGTGGGAAACTAATATCTGTTCAAGTATCTTCCATATCATCTGGAATGTCTTGAAGATGACATTATCATTATCCTGTAAATCTTCAGCATCAGTCCTACTGACTCATCGGGTTAAATAACATGTTTGAAATTAAGGTTCATGAATGCACATTATACCTAAATGTGATTGATATTAAGAAAATAAGTGATTAGTGAAAAATATTTGATGAGGTTTCATACTGTATTGTATTTCAGGCTTGCATCTGTTTTTGCATCTGCAATTCTGTAAATGCATGTAAGGTCATTTGGATATCTAAGCATCTGATTAAGCCAGCAAAGTGACCTTACATACACCCACAAGTCACAAGCTCAAAAACGGACACAGACTTTTAAAAACCCATTGTATATAGTGCATTTTCTCCAACGCTATCAAAGATTGACAAACTCACAACACCCCTGGGAACTGGGTAGTACTGTACATACTTCACAGATAGGAAAACTCAGGGGCTGAGCTATTAAATGATATACCAAGGTCACATATTAGGTCAGTGGCAGTCTCTTGCTCCGATCATTAGACCATACAAATGGAAGGATTTTGGAAATTAAATATATTACCTGACAAAGTGATGGCTAAGGGGAAATATAAGAGTCTGGTCTGCAAGTATCTGCAGGTTGTAAACATTGAGGAGGGGGAGAAATTATGTAATATAGTAAATAATTTTATAACTAGGAGTAATGCACTGAAACAAAGAAATGGAATTTAGGCTGAATATATATGTACAGTAACTCCTCGCCTAACGTTGTAGTTATGTTCCTGAAAAATGCTACTTTAAGCGAAACGATGTTAAGCAAATCCAATTTCCTCATAAGAATTAATGTAAATGGGGGGGTTAGGTTCCAGGGAATTTTTTTTCACCAGACAAAAGACTATATTTTTTATATATACACACACATATACACAGTATAAGTTTTAAACAATGTAATACTGTACACAACAGTGATAATTGTGAAGCTTGGTTGAGGTGAAGAAGTCAGAGGGTGGGATATTTCCCTGGGAATGCCTTACTGCTAAATGATGAACTAGCACTCAGCTGAGTCCTCAAGGGTTAACACATTGTTGTTAATGTAGCTTCACACTCTACAAGGCAGCACTAATGAAGGGAAGGGAGACAGCATGGCAGAGAGAGACAAAGACACAAATGGAATATGAGAGGGAAACGTGCATTGCCCCTTTAAGTAAGCTGACCCCACTCTAAGTACATGCCTTTTTAAGTAGATTAGCAAGTTGAGACAGCAGCTGCTGCCAGCAAGCTCTCTCCATCCTGACCCCTGTCATGTCTCCCCCCACACCGTGTGGAGATGGCCCGATGGGGTAAAGGAGTGGGGAAAGGGGAAACCCTGACATTAGCACCCCTCTTCCCCCCCCCCTTCTTGCACAGCAAGCAGGAAGCTCCCGGGAGCAGCTCCAAGGCAGAGGGCAGGAGCAGCACAGGGCAGTGGGGGGAGGGACAGCTGAACTGCCAGGCAATCGATAGCCTGCTGGGCGGCTGCCACACAGGGAACTTAGCGGAGCAGGGCGCTTATAGGGGGGCCACCAGTCCACCCTGGGTTCAAGCCCTCACCAGCTTACTCCAATGGGCTGCTCTTCCTGCAAGCAGTGAACAAAGCAGGAGGCTGCCAAACAATGTTATAAGTAGGGTGATCAGACAGCAAATGTGAAAAATTGGGATGGTGGTGGGGGGTAATAGGAGCCTATATAAGAAAAAGACTCCAAAATTGGGACTGTCCCTATAAAATCGGGACATCTGGTCACTCTAGCTATGAGGGAGCATTGCACAACTTTAAACGAGCATGTTCCCTAATTGATCAGCAACATAACAATGTTAACCGGCACGACTAAGTGAGGAGTTACTGTATGTATTTACATTTACCAACATGGCTGTGTTAAATTGTGGAACAGTCTCACCACGAAAATGGAGGAAGACCCTTCATCTGTGACAAGAGAAAGCCTAATAATGTGTAATATATAACAGTTTTCAAATTGTCCTGGGGATGGATTAGATTATCTAATATGACTTTCCCAACTTTAGGCTCTATGGGCATTTATACTTGAGATACAAGGGAAATCCATTATCTATTACATCTAGAAGAAAGTAAAGAATAATTGGTGATTGACTCCTTTGTGAGCAATACTTTGTAAAAGATTCATAGGGCCCAGATTGAGCAAAACACTTAAGTATGTGCTTAAGACCCATTGACTTGTGACTACTCATTTTTAAAATTAAGCACATTGCCCAATTGTAGTGTAAGGGCTCCCATGATCCCCAGTGTGAAAATGTAAAAAAGAGGAAACTCCACAGGTTGTATTTTCTTTAGTCTGATCAATCACCAGGCTCCAGATCACACAGAGTTATGAGGTTGGTAAGGGTATTTGCACTACAACATTTAAGTTTGAAACATCTGTTTCTCTGCCAGGCATGTGCCAAGGGTTGATAATGGCATAGCAGATGCATTGTCTCATTTTCAGATGGACAGATTTTGGGAGCTGGCACCAGAAGCCAGCAAGGAACCCAAATGGATGTCACTAGCGCTATGGAACCTTGGCATATGATGGTTGTCAGTGTAGCACAAAGGTCATTGGCTCTGTGAATACTGCAGAGCTTTGAGAGAAGTTTTAATGATTTTGTGCAATTTCAGGACATGGAAGGTCTGTCACTAATATGGCTCACTAGAGGGGAATACGTGCTGCAGTAAATGGTGTCATTAGCAACCCAATGATCGGTGTCAACTATCGCCAATCGAGTATCAGCCCTTACGTTTGCCAGTAGGATGAATAGTTATCCAGATCCTTGCAGCATTTTTTTAGTTTTTAAGTTTTAGTTTGAAGGTTTCTAGCAGGGTGGTGGCAAAGCACTGGCCCCAGGGAGGATACACATCATCCTATCATGCTCAGGGTTCTGGTGCAGCTCCTGGACTTCATATGTCATTATGGACAGGAGGTGGCTGGTTCAGGGTGGGATTTCTGGTAGCATTTTTTGGAGTGTTTAGGATCAGCGATCTAGTACCTGGGTCATGTAGGGACTCTTCTGGAAGGGCCTTGGAACTCACAGATATACACTGGGAGGGGTGAGCAGTTACATTAAACTTGAGGTCAAGTAAGGCTCAAAGGGGCCAGGGTGAATCCATTATTCTACAGGGGATCTGCCCTGTGGAGGCTGTGAGGGCATACATGGCGATAAGACCACAGAGGGATGGGCCCTTCTTTAGTCACAGTGACAGAGGTCCCCTAGCAACATACCAGTTTGTTACAGTGTTGAGATGAGAAATTAGGAGGTTGGGACCCCCAGCTAGGTAGGGTCGAGGGCAATTCAGACAATTGGGCATTGACATTCTGAAGCATACCGAACATATGTGAGATCCCAGGTAAGAAACCAGGATTCATTTTCTGTTGTGTTTTCATTCCAGATGCCATCAGACGGGCCAGGCTGACAGTGGTGTGGAGCTGTGTGCACAGTATTGTTTACTGGATGCATAAGCAGGCTTCCAGGTTGGCTGGAGGTTCACAGCTGGGCCTCAGTGGTGA
This sequence comes from Trachemys scripta elegans, assembly GCF_013100865.1. Lineage (NCBI taxonomy): Eukaryota > Metazoa > Chordata > Testudines > Emydidae > Trachemys > Trachemys scripta. The sequence goes on from NC_048310.1 coordinate 18,387,780, forward strand.
AACATTCCTGAGCTGACATGGGAAGATGGGCATGTTATGGGACCAGCTGATGCACCTTCTGTACACCATGGGGGCCTGTGAGCGAACACCAGATATAACTGTGGTTCACCTTGGGGAAAGTGATTTGGGAACACATAAAGGGCTAGCCTTAACTGTTAGAGCTAAGAGGAACGTGTAGCAGATCTTGGAACTTCTTCCAGGAGTAAAAATTGTATGATCAGACATGCTGAAATGCAAGGTGCGGCAGGGAGTTGTGAAGCCCCTTCGGCTCGACAAGGCTAGGAGATGTGCGAATAAGGAGGTGTCCAAATTCATGGGGATGATAAGGGGGTTGGCCAGCGCCGTATTATTGCCTAGGCCGACAAGGCCTAGGCCTAGGGCGGCAAATTTGCAGGGGTGGAAGCTCCCCTCCGTGCCCCGCCCCCCTGCTCCAGCTCACCTCCGCCTCCTCTGCAAGTGTGCTGCCGCGTCCTGTTTCTCACCCCTCCCAGCGCTTGTGTTTCACGGGGTAAGGAGGGGAGAAGAGGGGGAACGCCGCACGCTGGGGGAAGAGGCGGGGCCGGGGGCGGGGATTTGGGGAAGGGATCCAATAGGGGAAGAGAGGGGGCAGAGACTTTGGGGAGGGGGTTGGAATGGGGGCGGGAAAGGGGCGGAGTCGGGCAGGGCCAGGGAGGCAATTATTTCCCGGCCTAGGGGCGGCAAAATTATTAATCTGCCACTGGGGTTGGCAATTTCACATCCAGACATAGCATATGGGGCACCAGAACTATTCAGGGAGGATGGAGTCCACCTGTCAGACTTGGGGCCTGACACGTTTTTGGCTGATACTAAAAGGGGCATTAGAAGATATCTGGGTACCTGCCAGGTATGGAGAGGGGCAGGAGGCAGACAAGCTAATTGCTGGTGCCTCCATGTGTAGATGGATGCATGTCCAGTGTAGATACTCCTAAGGAAGAGATACAGTGATCAGATAAATGGACTGGTAAAGTATTTAAAGGAAGCATTTATCAAATGAGCTGGGATGGGGGTGGGGGGAAGGGTGCTAGGGCTCCTATGAGTGGCACAGCAGGGAGCCAAAATGCCTCCCTCCTTTATAGTCCACCTCAACTGTCATTCAACCGTGGGGAATGGTAAGGTCCCAGCACTGAGTGGCCTGGGGACCAGGACAGGAAAGAGGGAGGGCTGACAGAAGCCCTCCAGGTATATATTGAAATGATCATAGAATTCCCGGCACTGTACACTTCTATCTGCCGGGTACTCCCAGAGAGTGGTTACTAAAGTTGTGACCTAATTAAATCACATCCTGTCCTTCTCCCAGCAAAGCCGGACAATCTATATCAGTGGTGGGCGCCACTGATCTAGATTGCAACTCTCTGAGGAGAACGGTATATGAACAAGGGCTGGTGGAGGGGGGGAAGAGGTGCAAAGATGGAAGGAAGGAGGAAAATAATGAAGAAGCAAAGGAAGAGCAAAAAATGTTTTTAAACTAGTTTTTCAGCAACTTACCATTGGTCTGTTTGACTGGCCATTCTTTTGTACTTTTTGCTTCTCTTTTCTTTGAAATTAGAATATTTATTCCTAATTTCCATATAAGAAAAATTTGAATGTGCTTTCCATTAACTTGATAATAACTGGGGCTGATCAACATCTTGGCCTCCAGCCTCAGAGTTTGCTATAACCATTTTGGGCCTGATTCACACTGCTTTGCACCTTGTGTGGTAATTTACATTGATGAAAATTGGATTTCTAATGCTGACAAGAGTGCAAGTGAGTGGAAAAGACTGATTTTTGCAGCATTTTTAAACTCAATTTGCACAGATGTAACTGAGTGCATAAGGGGTTTGCCAAGAGGAAATAACCCGGAATAGATATTGCACAATAGCTCCTGGTACAGACACACTTATTCCACACTAAGAGTGGCTTTGTGTAATTTAGCTTAATCCACTAAAATAAATCTCAAAAAAGGAAACTCAGTGTGGAATAAGACTGTCCACACATTGGGAGCTAGTGCAGAATAGTTATTGTGCTTTAAATTCACACCCTAGCTTGTTTTGCAATAGCTTCCCCATTCCCTGTGTAGACAAGCCATAGAGTAGGAACAGAATAGGAAGTAGGTGCTGTTTTAAACTGAATGAGCTAACATGATGTGAATACTATTTAATATCTAGTGTTGACACAGTTTAATGCCTCTACAATCATGTTAGCTGTCTATGTTGGAACGTAGGTGAGTTCCTAGGCTACAACACAAGCTATCAGGTTTATTATAGCATTAAACCAGGGGTCAGCAACCTTTCAAAAGTGGTGTGCCGAGTCTTCATTTATTCACTCTAATTTAAGGTTTTGCGTTCTAGTAATACATTTTAACGTTTTTAGAAGGTCTTGTTCTATAAGTCTATAATATATAACTAAACTATTGTTGTATGTAAAGTAAATAAGGTTTTTAAAATGTTTAAGAAGCTTCATTGAAAATTAAATTAAAATGCAGAGCCCCCGGACCGGTGGCCAGGAACCGGGCAGAGTGAGTGCCACTGAAAATCAGCTCGCATGCCGCCTTCGGCACACGTGCCATAGGTTGCCTACTCCTGCATTAAACTGTGTATACTAGGCACTAAGGGAAGTTACACATCTTGTTAACTACAGTGGAACCTCAGTTACGGGATACCAGAGTTACAAACTGACCGGTCAACCCCATACCTCATTTGGGACCGGCAGTACACAATCAAACAGCATCAGAGACCAAAAAAAAAAAAAACCTTCAAAAAACCTAATAAAGCACAGTACTCTGTCAAACATAAACTACTAAAAAAATAAAGGGAAAGTTTTAAAAAAAAGATTTGACAAGACAAGGAATCTGATTCTGTGCTTGTTTCATTTAAATTAAGATGGTTAAAAGCAGCATTTCTCTTCTGCGTAGTAAAGTTTCAAAGCTGTATTAAGTCAATGTGCAGTTATTTTTTAAAAGAACAGTCATCATGTTTTGTTCAGAGTTACAAATATTTCAGAGTTATGAACAACCTCCATTCCCAAGATCTTCATAACTCTGAGGTTTTACTGTAACTTGGATTTAGGCTACATCTAAACTACTTGACCCTATGCCAGCATATCCCCCTAGTTTAGAAGCCAACTGAAGGAGGTGGTCTGCCGGCATAGTAACATCACTTCCCCAAACAATGTTAGCTATGCCAACAGAAGCCCTCTTCTGTCAGCATAGCTTCATCTACACTGGGTTTTTTGTCAGCATAGCTATGTGACTAGGGATGTGTTTTTTTAAAATCTCTGTCTGACATAGTTAAGACCCAGTCAACATTTAAAACATATATCGGTATAGCTAACTATCTTTTATCTTAGTCTAGACAAACCCAACACTGAAAGCAGTGAGAAAAAAAATCAGAATTTGGCACTAGAGTTGATTCTGCCAGTACACACACAGTTATCACCTCTTATGCAGGGAGCACCTTTAGATTATTAAATATCTAGGTTTATTTCAGTATATGGTACAGTACTAGTCAAAGACATAATTACACAGCAGGAGGAATCATATCTGTGAAGAAAGTGGGAAGAAAATGCCTTATTTACTTGGACTCCCCACAATTATACTCAATTTCTAAATATTTTTGAATAACTGCTTGGCCTGTCATGTTTCCACTTCAGAATATGATTCCACTTTCACGCAGAATATGATTACAGGTATGATGAAGAGCCACATTTTGCTCTGACAGAGAGGTGCATGGTTTGAAAAGAGTACTAATTATGGACTCAATTTCTTGGGGAACTTAAATACAACACTTCTAATGCTGAGACAAGGCTTTTTGTAAGATCTCCTAATTGCTGCCTCGACTGGCAATATATAATCAGTTTTAAAACACTACAGATTCACCAGATATTTCTCCCATTTTTACATTTGTAATGGAAAAAAATATCTATAAACCAGAAAATACAGGAACAACAACTTGATAAATATTATAAAACTTGCTCTGTACCTCTATTGATTCACAGGGGGAAATTGCATATATAATAGAACTAAGCAAATAATTCACAACAAACAATATATCCAATGAATATAGCCTCCTTCTGTGCTCAGAGAATCTCTCTTCGCGGATTGCAGCACTTTACTCCAGTATATTTATTATTATTCAAATATATGCCACAATCAACCAGCATGGTCCTTAGGAGCATTTTTTTTTAAGATGATACATAAATCAGAGGTCCAAACCCCTTGTGGTAAATATCCTATAGATCTTCTGTAACACTGAGCATTAACTATGGCATCTTGGCCCTATCCCAACTTGATCATTTTGCCTAGATACCCATCCCCTCATCCCCCATTTCCTCTGCCACATATAAATTTTAAGTTGTACACAATATCTTTTACCACTTCCTGTCCTAAACTGTTGCATAATGTTGCTGTTGAATAGCTGCCACATTTAACCTAGAACTCATTGCATTTTAGCTGGGGTTCATCATCGGGTTATAGGCTCAACCTGTCAATCTCAAAAGAAGTTCCACACTGTCAGGCTTGCAGGATCATCAGCTGGGATGAAAAAACGCTATATAGTTGTCAAGCAGTAGCACTAGACACTAATCTTAGGCTGATCTGTTTGAAATTGGAGAATCTCTTCTCTAAATTTAAGGAAAAATACAATAACTGACAGAATGTAAAAGTTTCAGCAAAAATGTTTCATCCATTTAAAAGAAGAGGAGGGAAAAATATGTTGCTGTATTCTTTTTAAAGAATTGTGATAGGGCCTTCAGTGGTCAGGGGGGGAGGGGGAGACTAGTGGGTAGATCGTTAGTTAGGGGGGCTGTAGGGAGACTTGACCCCTCCTTCTCCCTCAGGTCCTGGCCCAGGGTCCTGTGTCGCTCAGCTAGGGTGATCAGATGTCCCAATTTGTTTCCTGATTTTTGGGTCTTTTTTTTATATAAACTCCTATTACCCCCACCCCTGCCCCAATTTTTCACATTTGCTGTCTGGTCACCCTACGCTCAGCCCCTAAACTGGGGAGATGGCTCTTTCTCCCAGCCGTGAGGGGGGGTTCAGGGCCTGTTTTCCTGGCCTGCTTCTTATGCAATTCCTTTTAGTTTGGGGCATGGCCCTGCAAGTCCAGTTGCCCCACACTTGGGGCTTATCTGTAGGTTCCTGTTGGCAGGGGAAGATTTACGTGCCTCTAGTGGCTGCATTGGCAGGCAGGTTGCTGATCTGTGCCTTTCGGCTCCCTTCTTTTCTCTCCCCTCCAGGCCTGGCATTGGCTGCAGATATAAGGGGGCAGGGCTTCGCTGAACCCAGAAGTGTTCTTTAACCTCTGCTGGGCCCGGCTGCAGTCTCTCTGCTCCTTCACAGACATCTTACCGTTGTTTCATTGAAAAGCTCTAGCACCTCCATTCTTTGGAACAGGGACTGGAAATTTGGCTGTGGATGACCTTTGTGTCAGAGATGTGCATTTTTCCACCCTTGTGAAAATCCACCCACATTTAGCCAAGTTAGGAGCCTCTGAAAACTGCATGATTCACATGTTCAGTGAGGCATGTTATAGTTTAGTAGCTACATTCTCAGAAGATTCCGCTTGCACTGATCATGCTCCACTCCCTCAGAGCTCCTACATGTAGACTGGACTACACATGTGCCACTCCCAAAGCAACTGAGCATACTCCATCCTGGGTCTCCAGGGCTTTCTCTGCAACTAATCCTCCCAGCATCTGCAAGCCACCAGGAATCAGAAATGAGAGCAGGTAGATGGTTTCTCTTGTGCGCTCAATGGCCCCACTGCACCATAGACGAGAAAGATGTAGCCTGACTGGAATGCAGAGGGGTAAAGATCTGGGGAGAGTGAGAAGAGACAGACTGGAGCCAGGGAGGAGGAGAATGAGGAGAGACTGGACTGGGAGCTAAGGAAGTAGAAGGCAAGGGATAGGCAGGATTCTTTGGGTCAGTTCCAGCCTTTGTAAACACTATAGCGAACTCCTCTCCAGAACCTGGAACTGAACCAAAGAATCCCGAGTCTTGATATTCTTCTGCTGTCAGAAAGTATCTGTGAAACCCACTGGCAAAATATTTGTCACATCCCCCTCTAATGGTTGGTCCACATATAGGCTAACAGCCTGCTACTATTAGTTACTCCATCAGCTTAAGTGGCAGAGATCTGTGTGGTGGATCTAAAGGTTGTAACACTGCTGATAACTAATATGGCTGCCAATAGGTTCCCACGTGATCGGTTTTCTTGATTTTTTTCAGTTTGCTTTTATTAAAAACTTAGGAAATTACATTAAAAAAAATCTCTCTTTAAAAGAAAGGTAAGGTTGCAAAGTCAAGCAACCCAAAGTTAGGAAATGGCAGAATTCAGGTTATACTTAATTTAAACCCTTGTCCATATGCATTACAGTCTAATTATATATCATGTATCATAATGCATATTAATATGCAGGCAACCTGAATACTGCCATTTCCTAGCTTTTGTGTGTTTGACTTTGCAAGCTTCATCTTCTTTTAAACACAGTATTTTGTTTGGTTTTGGTTGGTTTTGGATGTAACGTTACATTATATGCTTGTTTCACAGTAAGTTAACATGTGGAATTCTCTGTACAAATCTGTTGAGACTACAACTGTTTCGCAATGAAAGAGGATAATATCTAAAGTAGATGTTTGCTCAATATGCTGTGATTGGGGTGTACTGTCTGAAAGGATGTGTATAGATGAGTTTAGTAACATCGGGGATCCTTTTTGAAAGTTCTGTACATAGGTAAGATCTCTAAATGATTAATGAATAGCTGAATCAATCACCATCATTGGTGCTGAAAATGCCTTTTGAAACGAGGTATCCCAGTCTGCCTTTACAGGATCTGTCTGGAGTTTAATATGAGCATGGAGTAAGGGAGATTGAAGATTAACCTATCACTAGCCTATTGTGAAGTAGAATATCCTAAGGTAATATCTCACAGTCATTGAAATTTTGCTGCCCCTCCAATAAAGGTTCTGTTAAAAAAATATGAGATTTGCGAAGCCCTTCTTGGCATACTGAAATTTACAAGTTGCAGCTGAGAAATTCTTTATTACTAGTTCAATGGGAAAGCTATGTTCAGCAAAACCACCAGGAATGTCAGGTATTTGAATGTGTACTGATCTTTATTGATCATCAAACTCAGAGATCGGAGATTTTCTCCGTTATCTGAGGAGAATAACACAACACCTGCCCTCTGGCTGAATTTCAAGATTTCTTAGTAAGAGACTTGAAAAGGCAACAGATTCATGGTTAATGAATGGTTCAAAGCCTCATGAATATATAACAGCTCTAGCTCTGAGAGTATGCATTCCAGCTCCACAGAGCTAAAGCATGGAACAGTAATGTTGTCAGGAAGTCTACACAAGGTATGTCACCATAGAGAATCAAAATGATTTCCTGGGGGATGGCACTGGTTCAGAGCAGCTCTATCCAGTAAGGATAAAACATACACACAAAACATAAACAAATAACATAAAGCTGATTATCTTCCATTTCAATGAAATCTCAAATTCCTGATGACATATCAGTGATGGATGCAGGATTTTTAAAAGACCCTGTGGCAAGAATGAAAGCATAGGGAGAAGGAAAAAGCTCATTACAGCTTATACAGGGTAAAACTGGCTTACAAAAAAGGGAGTCTAAGACTCTGAAACTAAATAAACTATTCTAGATGGCAAATGGATCATTGAAAATGTATAACTATTTTGTGCTGCCAAGGAGTATTTTGTTTAAAATATATCATGCATGGTCTAGAAACAATAGAAAACAAACTAGAAGTGTCCACAATATCATGAAATCTGTAGTCATATGGCGCAATTAGAGCTGAATGAATACTACCAAAAATTACTATATTCACTCATTTTTATAAGAATTTGCTTTGCTCACATAGCAACTACAAAAGGTGAATCTATCTATGAATGTTTGACAGACTGAATTTCACTAGCATGAATGTTCATGGAAAGTGAATTGCAGAGCCATGAAAACAAAATCTTTCAAATTGGACGCATGGGTATTTAGCCTAGAAGAACTTGTACAGTCAAGAACCAGGGCATTGCAACTTGTATGAATAATCACAAATATGAAATACAATATAGGCATCTCCTTATCTCTAGTCCTTTGCAGTATGCAGCTAAGCAGACAGGAGATTCTGGATCTGAATAAGCAGTAACACTATTTTCTATTTTTGTTTCATTTTAGCACCATTACATTTTCAAAATCCTATAATAAAATATTATTGAAAACATAATTCAATCTATGGTAATTCTGTGAATGAGTTGTGCTGTAAAACACACATCTATTTTTGCTATATCCTATAAGATATCCTATAGAATTTAGCAACAATAGAAACCTGTAAGGTTATAGAAAAAATATTCTAAAATCTTATGTGTGTTGTAGAGAGTGAGATCCTTCCTTACTTTTTTATTTTTAATTATCCTTCAAAGTTATATCATAAGAATATAATTCTCTATTAAATTCTGTGGTATGTTTCCATTAAGGACATCTCATATTTTGGTTTGCATAGGTTCATCTACTAACTGAATATCACTTTGTGTTCTAGAACAGAAAAAACTACAAGTATCAAACCATCCAAACACTTAAATTTATAAGAAGCACAAAACATAAAAACAATTATATTCCCACAAAAATTTGTCCCGGTGTCTTTTTATAAGTATGTATAGTGCCCAGCACAATAAGTCTCATTCCTGACTAGGGCATCTGGGCACATCTGCAGTACAAATAAATAACAATAGAAACAGTTAATGGTAAACTTGATCTAAGAATCCAGGGTCAGATTTTGGTACCACTGTTCATGTTCAAAAGCACCTTTCTCCGCAATCAGTTACATTGGCTTCAGTTCTCCACTAAATCTAAGAACTGGATGGAGACAACATGGTAGATAGCAGCTCCCTCATCCCCAGCTACTCAGCCCTTGTGGAAGTTAAAGAAGCAGGCAGCCTACTCCAACTTCTGCCTCTGACATAAGCTCTATAATGGAGCTTACACTAGTGGGGAATCAGTCATAATGGGGTTCAGCTGCACCAAATCCCCTTCTGCCCCCAACATGCCCCCTCCTCTGGCTAATGCCACAGGTGAGGAGAGCAGCTAGTATAGGATTCACCTACACTAATTCTGCTCTCTTTATAACAGAGGAGTTTCCCCCTACACAGGGGGAAATCTTCACTTTGTACTACTTATGATGGACAGGAATGGGTTACGTTGGGAGTGAGGGAAGAACAAAAATTGTTTAGCTATCCTGCTCCAAAATGCTTAAGCCAGCTATGTGTACTACTCATCCCCTCTACTCAAGGAAAAATACAGTAGGAGCAGCTAAAATATTACATTCATGTAAATCAGGTAGCAAAAGATGACTAATTATCTCACAAAATCAAGTAACCTCTTTAATCTCACAAGGAAATGCCAGATCTGACTTGTAGCAAGCTTCATTTCAGACTTTACTTTCCTAATTTAGATGCAAAAATATAAAATAAGCCAAAACAAGATTGAACTTTAAAGACTGCTTCTTGACTTGCTGGGTGTGAACAAATTATTTAAGATAAATTATAGTGCTGTCATATTCTACTTCATAGTTTTAAATAAATGTTGTCATCTAATTATACAAGGGTTTGAGTTTGTTTAACAAATTTCTCAGAGATATTTATGTGTGGTACTGCATTTCCATGCTCCTTTGATTACTGCATACTGCTTTAGTCTTTTTCCCTCTATGATTTTCTACATTTTATTGTGTTGCATAGCAGGTTGCTTTTATCCCATCTCTTCAGCCATACCGAAAGAGATAAAACACTGAAGTCTCAGTACAGTTCTTGACAGTTTTCAATTAAAATAATCATTAAGAATGAAAGACCAAAAAAGTGCTTTTTCACTTCCAAGCTAAGCACTTCAGCAGTACAAAACTTCTGTGTCTTGCTTATTGAAAATACAGGGAGGAAAGTGAAATTCTCCCTTAATTCCCATTCTCCCTCCTCAAAACATAAGGACAAAATTGTCAGACCAAGAACTTTCCAAACCTAGATGATTAGTTCAGAAAACTAATCTACCGTCCAGACTAAAGAAACCCACATCTTCCCTTTTGGTTTGACACTGCAGTGAGGGAGCATGTGATCTGTTCTCAAATCTTTGTTTATTGGAGCAGCAAGAGAGACAAATAGTATCCATAGCAAACAAATGTTAGGCAGGTAAGCCACAACCATCTAGAACGTACTGCCTTAACCTAGGTTTTGGTGTTATTTCATTGGAGGAATGACCATTGAATGCCCTCCTATGCAGGAAACACAAAAAGTGTTTCATATAATCAAAGCAGTTGGCAATGAAAAAAAGAGTTACTAGGCCTGATTTTGAAACATGGTATGTGATTTTGCTGGTGTATATTTTCAGTAATGTATAATTGGCCGAGTAAAGGATGATATTTATGTCTTAATCACTTGATCTGAGGGCTATCATATACACTCAAAATGAACTGTTGGTACAATGGTTTGTGACCAAAGCATTACATCAGGGGCCAGCAACATTTGGCACTCGGCTCGCCAGGGTAAGCACCCTAGCAGGCCGGGCCAGTTTATTTACCTGCTGACGCGGCAGGTCCGGCCGATCGCGGCCCCCACTCGCCGTGGTTCGCCGTCCCGGGCCAATGGGGGCGGCGAGAAGCCGTGGCCAGCACATCCCTCGCCCGCGCCGCTTCCCACCGCCCCCATTGGCCCAGGACGGTGAACCGCGGCCAGTGGGGGCCGCGATCGGCCGAACCTGCCATGTCAGCAGGTAAATAAACTGGCCCGGCCCACTAGGGTGCTTATCCTGGCGAGCCACGTGCCAAACGTTGCCGATCCCTTCATTACATGAACAAAATAAGAGGCCAGGTTGAAACTCATTTACAAAACCAGGCTTGTTATTGTTTTCTAGTCCATCTGCTTGCCCATACAAAATTGCTCCCTACAATACATTTTCTAGTTCTTTGACCAGCCTATGATCTTCTGAGATTGAGCTTTCACCTAATAGGAATTCTGTGTTGACATTCTGGGGGCAGGGAGGGGGTACTATAACTTTGTCATTGGTGCTGTGGTTGCCAACTTGTAAAATGAAATCCTCCTGCTGCTTTGAGTCTTCCTAGTGCAATGCACCCATTGTACTAAGCAACCAGGACCACTGAGCAGTTGACCATTACATGGGAGAGCTACGACACTAACTTAATAGATATGAGTGGTGTATAAGAGTTTGAACAAAAATAAACGTAGTTTATTCATGTTATTTTCTTCACATTTTCTGAGTACTTCTGTTTTCCCAATAGCAAACATACCACTGCTTTCAACACTTCCCTCAGAAAACTGTTCCACACTCTTAGGATCCATTAGTAGGCTAGTGTTCTATAGTAATGGTCAAGTACACTGCTATCTCACAATCATGATACCACAGTGCTGGGGGCCATTACTGTAGAATTCTGTATTATCGTTTTTTAAATAAGGAATAAAATGACTGTGTTGTCTGCTACTTCCCTCATGAGCAACAGGTCTTGAAACTTAAACCAAAAGGAAAAGAGAACAAAAGATACCAGGCCCATCTCCCAGTTTAATAAGCCAAACAAGACTGACAGCTTGTTTACCCCACCCATATTGTTCTGGTGCCAACTACAGACCTTTCAAAAATAACACTTTATTTTACTCTTGTTAAGAATAAAAAGTAACTGCAGCTTCACTCACTATATTTACCACTGAAACAGAATCTCAGAAGCTAACAAGAGCAAAATAAAATCTTAAACAATGTGCAACACCCACTACTTTGTGTGTCTTGAATGGGAATAATGAATAACAAAGGAGATGTATATTAAGTGCTTAATTTATCATCCCTTCTTAGCAAATGTGTAGTTTTTAAAGGGGAGTTCCCTGAAAATCCACTAATCTCCCTTCCTCTCTTTTCTTCCTTTCTAAAGGATGTGAATGCAGCTAATGAAATCATTTCAGAACAAAAAAGGATTTCCCCTTTCATTTTCCATTCCACACCTTTGTAACACATTTGGTTTTAGTTGATAAAAGAGGCTATTTGTTTATGACCAGAACAAGAAAAACCCTACTGATCAAAACTAAGAGACCTTTTTGTTTGTTTGTTTCTCCATTTAATCAATAAAAACCAAAATTTGCCAGTATCACTTTCCATTTTGAAACGTATTGGACTGCTCCAGGAATAAATATTATTCATTCATTATGCTCTCTATTGGTCTTCAAATAATGCTATTTGCGATCAATAATCACCTCAGATATGCTAATATAAACACAATTTGTTTTCATAATAATTAGCATACTGCTATTCAGTGCATTATAAACAGTCGCATAAATTAATAGCAAATTCATACACTGGCTATGTGCACTGCAATTTGTATTTACGGAGTTATTACTGTCAGATCAAATTTTTATCTATTCTTAATTGTAAGCATTTAATTATATTAGTATTCAGACTATAAAACATATGAAGAGGTCTCGATTATCATTGTTCTTCCTGAGATGAATTAATTTAAGTCATAAATCCATTCTCCTACAGCAAGGAACATACAAACATTCACTGTTTAACTGATGGAATGTCTGGGTTTTTCCTTCTATTCTTATGAAATAGCTTCACTTTATTCTCACTATAGTACACAAAAGTTTCATTTGTCATTGTGCCTTTGATTTGGTTTGGGGTTAGAGGACTGACCCTTCATCTATTAGTTTATTTAAATGCCACTGAACCTTTTCAAGGATCTGCCCCATAAGTAATGCTACATTTCCTATAAATCAAACCCTGTAAAACATATCTGGCCTTCACATTTTGCTAGATTACCCTTTTAAAAGAACCTTTTCTCAGAGTATTGCCCTGTGTGTTCTGACACATTTCACTTCCAGAAAGTGTAACCACAGTGGAAACAATAGAGGAAACAAAAGAATTCTACATTAGTCATTGCACAAAGAAGGATCTTTAACCACCAGAACAAGCCAGATAAGTAATTAGAAGCCACCTCCTTTCTCCTTACCTTCTGGGGCTGTCTAATGTCCTGCAAACCTCTTTCCTCCATGTTTTTTTCTTCAGATGGGTGGACTACTCCTGCAGAGACATTCCCAAGTAAAGAAAACTAGTGTGGCTACAATCCTTCCCCTTTACTCCCGGGTGCTCTCCTACTCCTGTAAAAGGGCACACTGGCCTTTTAAGGATAGGCTTCAGTCCCTGGACTCCTGTTACTATCTCATCCCAGAAATAAGACATGTAAGATGGAGTTCCCAGAGGGACTGATAGGACCTATTGGCTGAGAGCAAGACCCCTTGGGAAGTGTGATAGAAATAAGCTTCCTTTCCTCACAAGAAAGAGAGACCTGGGAAGAGTTGTTTCTAGAGATAGGGCAACCCAGTCAGAAGGTAAGCGGATAAGCAGGACTTCTGAAGAGCAGCCTGGGTTGGATGGAGGAGATGGAGACTGAGACCAGCAATCTCAAACAGCTTACGGAGAAGGTGGCACAGCTGTATGCCCTGCTGGAGATGCCAAGAAGCAGTGGCAGCAGGAGGCAGAGGTGGCCTGAAGGATACTGAAAAGCTCCTTGAGTTGAAGCTAGCTGCCATCAGCTTCATCTCCTAGCTGAAGAAAGAGGTGGAGATAAAGCTGTGGGCTCAGTCAGAGGATTCTGAGCAGCAGCAGAAGCTGGCCAAGGAGGAAACAGAGTATTTTGCAAGCAGCTCACAGAATGGCAGTTAGCAGGCTTGAAGGTTGTTACAAGAATGCTCTCTGTCAGTAAACAGTTAATAGATAAAGTGCAGTAGATATATAGCATGGATTCTGGGATTTGTAAAAGCAGTGACACTTCTTGTTGTTTTGTACTACAAATGGATTCCTCTGTGAAGCTCTTTACCTGCAACTCTTAACAGAGATTATTCAGCAGATATGGCTGTCTGTCCAGCAAAGAAGTGTGTCCTGCAGCTCAAACACAGAGGTTATGCCCAACAAAAGGAGTGATAAGCAACTGTTATATTGCTGGTGGGACTGTCCCCCATTCCCTCTTGAGAACTACCACCTTTATAATGCCTGGGCTGACACAGGATGAGGAATGCTGGATGTGGGACTTGTCAGAGGGCTAGCATTCCCTGTCACAGCTCCTCCTCTTGCATCAGCAGAAGTGAGAAACTTCAGCAGACTCTGTGGGCTTTAGGCTGAAAAATTTACCAGGACCCCTTGCACGGTAGCTAGGAAACAGTCCTATTCTCACTGCTGATTCTGCTTGCACTGAAACTTGGGGCTCAAATGACCCAGACAGCCTGATGTTTCTGTGTGGAACTCATCTTATCATTACTAGTAATAGGCATAGATAGACAGCAGGGAAATTTGGGGCATCTGAAGCTTCAGAGTCAGTATAGGGAGCAGCATATACTTCCTGGCATACTGCTGCAGGGCTGAGGCAGGCAGGCAGGTGCCTTGACTCTAGAAAGCCATTTTTGGAATGGGGAAGTAAATCTATTTTTAATCCATGTCTGCCAGCCACCTTAGAGGATCCAAGAATGGAAAACTTGGGACGTAGGAGTAAAGACTGAAGGAACTCCCCAAGAAACAATTGTATAAGTGAGGCAATTTAGGGTCTTTGGATGAGAAGTGAAGGAAAGCAGGATGCTAAAGTCAGCTGAGGGTGGTATAAATTCAGTAAGGGAATTCTCAAGGGATGGGAGCAAGGCCGGGGGATTCACAAACCTGGCTAGACATTTTGATTTTGTAAAGAAATCTGAAACACATTGATTTCTCATTCTTTGGAGCTTCATTACAAACACTTTTCAAAGCAGCCGGGCAGAAATCAGCACTATGGAGGTCCCTTGTAGTTTAATAGCTATGAGTCCATAAATGATTGTCCAATTAATCTATCTAAAACTTCAAGGAGCTTGTCTAGAGTTAGATTTATTCACAAACTCAATAATTGTGATCAGAAATAAAAGGTTGGTATTTTATACCGCATAGTATATTTCACTGTTTTCTCTTTGATTTGTTTTCTTCCATTGTCTCTCTCTATCATAAATCCTTGGGCCTCCATTTCATTGATACAATCATATAAAAGACATAAAGTAACATTTTCAAAAGTGTCTCAAAATCAATGGGACATAGATTACTAAGAGCCCATGGGCCAGATTTTTAAAGGCATTTAAGTACAGTGGATATTCAGAAGAGCCTAGACGCCTAATGCCCACTAATTTCAATGGGAGTTATGCACCTATGCACTTACAAAAATGCCATTAGGCACCTATCTGCATCTTTAGGCACCTAAATACCCTTTGAAAAATTTACCCATAATCGCAATCCTCAATACTAGGGCTGGCTAAAAAACAAGAATTCTATATTGTGAAAAATTTAATGGTTTCAAAATCTGATTTTGTTCCTCATCAGAATTAAACCGAGACTTCAACAAAAAATAGGAGAGAGATTCTGGCCCCAGAATAACTAATAGCCTAATAGTTAGGGCACTCACTGGGATGCCTGATTTAGAGGAAGGACTTGAAACTGGGTCTCACACATCCTAGATGATGTCCTAACCATTGGGCTATAGAGTAAGTCCCTCTCTTTGACTCAATGCAAATATAATTATTTATACAAAGTTAAACAGCTGCAACAAGAAAGATTGAGCCAAGCTATTGGCTATTCTGGGAATGTTGTCTCTTTCACCAGGAATTCCATTCTGGACCCGAGAAATACTCTTGACAAAAATTTTGTCAAAACTGATAAATGTCTGTGAAATATTTTGGTTCCAGCATTTTCCAAAGAATTTTTTTTTTTTTTTCAAAAAATTCCCAACCACTTCTACTTAAGAATTTACATTTTAAGTAAACAAGATTAGCAGTAATAAGCAACCAGCTCACATTGCAAAATGTCCTAGATCTATGTCTTAACTACCTTTTTTCCTAAACCGTAACCCATTTCCCATTGTTCAAGTGCCCAAGGCAGCCCCGAGCTGCCTCAGAATGTTATAAAGAGCAAATACTGTATCCTAGAGCAATGCATTTCATTTGTATCTGCTTAAAGCAAATATGTACAGTAATTTTCACTTCCCCATTAAAGCCACTAATTACACTAGAAAGACTATAATGCATTGATTTCTCTTTTTCTGAACCCTAAGGGAAAAGTTTGTATATACCCATCAGTTTCCTAACCTTTTGTTTGCCCTTTTGTCCTAATAATGAAAGGTACACTTTCATCTATAAAATAATTTTGCAATGAGTCAAGTCTGAGGAAATATGAAACCAAGAGATGGTTCAGAGCCCTGGAGGAAACAAGTAATATCTACTACTAACCCTCTTATTGACCTATCAGTAGGCTTAGACAAACAAATTAAACATTCAATTAGTAGGGGAAAAAAATATACGTGCTCTTTGTTAATTTGGAAAGGAAGACTCAATGCTGACATGTTAACTCATTTAATATCTCACACAGTATTTGAACCACTGTTAGATAAATCCCATCCAGTTTCAGCCACTCTTTCCTAAGAGGCAATTTGGAAGGAAAATGTCTCATACACAGGTCTCTGCAGGGTATATTTACATTGGATTGGAGAAATTAGTAATCAGATTATTACTGATCTTTCAATTTCCATCTGCCTTGAACCCTATTATAGTTCTGACTCCTTGATATCTATTCACTTTGACCTATCCCCCTCCCACCTTCCATTCTCCCTTGCTCCCTCTCTTACTCTCCATCTTTAACTGCTTTGATTTGTTTCTCTGTATCTGCAAGCATGAGTTTATGTCCCCATCATGAAAAAGCCTCTCTCAGTCCGAACTGCCTATCAAACTACTGTCATCTCTCCTTTATACCTTTCATCCCAAAAGCTTGAAGGCACTCATTAGCACTGCCTTGACTTAACTTCCTCCAACTCCCTTTTTGACCCCCCCAGTCTGACATATATCCTCTTCGTTCCATCAGAACAAACTTCACCAATGTTTCTGAGGTTCTCCTTCTCTGTTTTTTCCTTTGATAAGTCTGCTGTAGAGCTGCTCGGGAACTTGCTGAGTAAAGTTTTTCATAGAAAAATCCCAGTTCATAAAAGCTGCAGTGTTTCACAGAAAACTATCAGTTTCAATGAACTTCTCATGAAACGCAAGCAGGAGACCTGCCTCATTTCCTACCAGCTTGTCTGACAAGCTGCTGAGGAACCCAAGCTTCCAGTGTGTGCAGATGCAGGGTAGCCCCACCATGCATACTACCTCAGAGTTGGGCGACTCCAGGGTTTACAGTGTCCATGGCTTTGGGGAAGCCCTGTCATGTGAACTGCCTGCTGAGAGCCTAGAAGCTCTGGCAACCACAGAGCTTGGGCTCCACGACCCAATTTCATATCAAAATTTTCAAAATGAAATGTTACAATTATTTCAAAACCATTTTCTTAGGGTCTCTTTTGACAATAGTTTCTCAATTTTAAATGTTCAAAAGGAGTTCAAGACCCGTATTCGTGAATGATAAACAAAAATCAGACTGATTCTTTTAGCCTTTGGACAGGGCTTTATTCCACTATGGAAGTAAGGAAGTGTAAAACTCTGACTCCAGAAAACCAAGTACATTCATGTACTGACACGAACATATTTTACAACAAATATGGAATCTTGTTATAATGAAAGATGAATAATAAAATCCCTCTTCTTGTTGTATATGATACATAAACATTCTCCATAGTTGTGAAAGCACATATTACACTGAATTATTCTATTGTGATTATTGTACTATTTCACAAAGATTCACGTAACCGCCTCACCCATAAATCATCACAACTGGCTTTTTTGCTCACAAGCATTTTCTTGTTTTTCATTCATATATTTTAACCACAGAACAGCCTTTTCCCAATTTCTTAGTTGCATGTTTCGTTGTAACATTTTGACATGCAACTGTTTATTTCACAGCCATGGTTTAAGATCATTTTTCTTAGGAAGAGAAAGGTTGTAGAACTTATTCTCCTGAGTAGAGATTTTATTATTTAAATTCATTTGGATTTTGGGTTTCTTAAAGAATAAAATAGAGCCGCATGTGTTTTTGTACATGGCTTGATGAAGTCAACTTTTCTTGTGAATTCTTTTGTTGTATAGAAGGATCCTGGTTTAAATTTAGAGACAATACAGATACCTTATAGTTTACTCACAGTTGCAATAGTATACATTAGCTGACAAGGAGGTTTACACGGTATCTCTAACAAAGGGCACCAACAC
Source organism: Trachemys scripta elegans (assembly GCF_013100865.1). Classification (NCBI taxonomy): domain Eukaryota; kingdom Metazoa; phylum Chordata; order Testudines; family Emydidae; genus Trachemys; species Trachemys scripta. The sequence goes on from NC_048310.1 coordinate 18,405,970, forward strand.
AGAGTTTCAGGAATTCTATAACTGGGACTTTTCAACTTGACATTTCATTTATTTGTATAAATGACTGTGGAGGATGGTTGAGCGCTAAAGTTAAAGAAACACTTAGATTATCACATTCTCAAATCATGAGTAAGAGTAATCAAATTGTCTAAATAATGTGAAACAGACTTTTTTGGCATTCTCCTAATGTAATTATAGTGCCTCGTCAGTAATTTCCTCAATACAATAACCTCACAGGCGACAGAAATCTGTTCTCCATAATAAAAACAAATGGAAGAAAAACAAAAGAAATTTAAAATAAAAGTCTATTTGCAGGATGTATTTATTTGCTGCCCCCACCAACATAGTTTTATTTTTAGAAGATTGCCTACACTAGACCATTTGGAGCAAACAATTACTTTTCAGTGAACAGAACTCTCAACACCTATGTTCCTTCCCATTTTGTTTTAATTAGGTTTGTGGAGTCCTGTGATCACACTTCCTCTCTGTCAGAGTTGCACAAACACCAGTAAAGCCAATGGGGCTACTTCCATGAGAAAAAAAAGGTAAGGGTTTGAAGAATCAGCCCCATGGTGGGGAAATGCTCACCACTATCTTATAGAGTGTGAAAAGGTCCATAGTCCAAGATTTAACAGACAAGTTTCCAGAATAGATTGGGTGGCTTAAGGTTTCCTTCTGAGCTCTCGCCCTTTCCACCTTTTCACTTGGCCTTTCTGTGACTTCCAGTCTATCAGCACTTGTCTGTGATCAGCCCTCTGATCCCTGTGTTCCACTGATATGGTTGTTGATTTTCTCCAGGCTTCTCGCTCCTCCATTCTTGACTCTTTTGTTTGCTCCTTTCCCATTGCAAGGTCAGCCCTGCCTAACCCCCGTTTTGGTTCTCCCCAGCAATCACTTCCTCGTCTCCTTCTCTCAACTGTTATGATTACACTGGTTTGTTGCTAGTAACATATATTCTCTATCATGCTGACCTGTTATCATTGACAAGGGACCACCAGTTTTTCGAAACCACTGATTGGATATCGTTTATGTCATAAACAAATCTGTCAATTGGCTTTACTATTCAACCTTCCCAAATTTAAACAGATTGTTGATCCATGGCAAACCCTGCTTTAACTTGGCAGGCTCCTTATTTTTCATATTAACATGTGTTCCAACTAGAAGGTTACTACTAAACTATTCTGGGTCTCCCTCTACAGATGGATTGATGATTGCACTTTGATTTATGGCTTATCACTAGAATATTATGAACAAAGCCTTGATAACTCATTCAGATCCAGCCAGCATGTGTACTTGACTTGACAAAATCATTATCCACATTATCACCAAAATCACCCCCTTGGTCCCCCACCTCTGCTATAGAATTGATATAGGAATTGAGATTGCCAACTACTTGCTGATCCAGCCTCCTGATTGTCAGAGTTATGCCCTGTTGCTCATGCTGTACTCTAGTCGTGTAGTATCCAATGCTCATCACATTGCTTCCACACATCTAATCCAAGAACTATTTTGATCTTTCCACTCTACTTTATCTGATACTGAAGATTCAACATCTGTATTTACAATATCCAATGGCAAAAATACACTGAGATTATTAAAACCCAATGTACTCTCTTCATCTGTAGCCAACATAAGACTCCAGGGTAAATTGTATTTTCATGTTACTTTGTACTATAATGGGTGCCAAATAAAGGTCAATTTAAGTTTAATTTCCACCTCAATTTGCTCAAACCACATACTGTCTTCTTTACTAAAGTAGCCAAGTCTTTCTACCTTTTAACCTAACATTTGCCTTGAACTTTCTGCTTTGAAGTGTACTTTACAAAGAATAATACTTTGTCGTGATTATGTATATTGATTCCCATAGGAACTGAGGTATTTCTGAAAATAGACTAAATAAGAGGAAAAACTATAAAAGTGAAACTTCAAAAATATTCTGAGATCTATCCCCACCAGGGCAGAGGGACATAAATATATCAGGCCAACATTTTCTACAAGAGTGGGAAACCAACTGTAGCACTGGTAGATCTGACAGCAGTATTTGATTACTTAAACCATGATCAAGTGGCGAGTCTGTGGCTGCAAACACTTGTTTTTCTTTCATTGTTGAAGGCCTTGCCTGTACACTCCCAGGCCACAGCTACTAATTGTCTTGGCAGAAGAAGTAAAGTGATATGTTCACAGTTTCCAAGGAGACAGGTCAGCAGTGATATCTTCCTGTTCCTTTTCTATTAAAGGAATAGCAGCTATTTTTACTAGGAATTTTGTTTGCCCAGTTTTAATTTTTTTGGATTAAGACGGGATGACACATGGTCCTCATGAAAGTGAGATTCCTCCAGCTCCGACCACATTTATGAACTTAAAGCTTTGGTCGCTGCAATATTAACTGCAGGGATAGTAAGCAAGACAAGACATGCATATGGGACATCAGAAAATGTGCCATCAGATAGTTCAACTCCTCCTCTGCATTCCTCTTTCCTCCCCTATTTTATTATGATTAACAAAGTTCTGTATCTCCAAACTGGCATGTAGGTCTTTAATGTAAGGGATTATTAATAATACTGCATTATGTTAAAGGCATAAATGCAACACTTTATAGCTTAGCAAAATCTGTTTGCCAAAGTCAGGTTAAGTAAACATGGATATGTCTCCCAGTGTTTTGGCAGATATAAAATGACCCTTTAAAGCCTTCTGACAGTCTCTCCAGAGCTGGGAACACAGCTAGTGACCTCTTCAAACCCCTTCAAAGAGCTTCCCAATCACCCAGACCTTGTTTAGAAGGTTTCATGAGACCCAAAAGATCTTTGGACATGGCTGTACTTTTAACCTCTCACAGAAACAAAACACGCCATGAACAAAATTCTTGCCACATGAAATGCAAACATTTTTAAGCACTGAATTAGTTACTAAAGAAATGCTTTATTATCTGAGTCCACCATTTGAAATCAGAATCCTTTCTGCTCTTGTTTGTAAATGTAGACACGGAGAAAAGTGCTGAAATCAGTTGATGTGTCTAAGAATTAATGAGTTATGGCAAAGGAATCTGTTGAAGTCTAGGTTTATAGAACCCTAAAATGTGAAGACACACACACTCCTGAAACTGCTTCAGTGAAATCTAAAGAAGAATTATATTGCTACATTCCATAGTTACAATAAAAATGCATAAGACTTTTCAACCCTAGGAGCAAGAGGCAGCTTTCACTCCACTCCCTTGATCCCCAACACAGCAACCAGTTGTTCCAGCACTGGGGGAGTTCTTTAAATTGCTACTAGTATAGGCCAGTAGAAAATTAAAAGTTTAAAAGTGTTATTCAACTCAAACCATTTCCAGCAGAAGTAGGGGGGGGGGAAGGTGGGGGAGTTGTTTTATTTTGTTTTCCTTTGGGGCGGGGTTGTCTTTCTTTTTGGTGTTTCCTTTTCTAAAAACATAAAGACCTGTGAAGTTAAACTCTCATTCGTGCTTAATTCTGGGAAACTTATTTTGAGAGTCAGAGGTATCTTGCTCAAAGCTTTAGAAATTTCATGAGACTCTCATGAAAAGACTTAAGACTTTGTCCTGCCCCGTAAGAGTTAACTGTGAGCAATATCCTCCACGGTCCAAATCTCCAAGAGAAGTGGAGAGCGGTCTTGTGAGGGGGTGAGTACATTACCAGGGACACTAAAAGGACAGTCTGCAGGCATGTATCTTGTATGTCTCCCTAAGGAAAACAGAAGCCACGTCATGATTTCCTGTGGGACCATTAGGGGTGGAAGATGAGAGAAAGCCTTTTCCAAGGAAAGGGATCTGAATAATTTCACCCCATGCTCCTTGCTGCTGGGTTTGGGCTGAGTGGGGACTGAGTGCACAGAATGAGGAGTGAGCCAGACTCACTGGTATCAGAAAGGTCACAGCTGCTGATACATTTCATGGTAGCTGAGGCATTGCAGGTAAAAAAGGTTATGGGCCTGGGGGGATGCTATGTAACCTGAACCACCCCAGCATGGATACCTTATACACTTGTTGGCTAGAAGCAGAAATTTCTTCTTCAGGTTGCTACTTACCCGCAGTTCTATGCCACTGATTCTGGCCTGGTCTCAGTGAAGAAGCTTCCTTGAGGCATGCTGAACCACCTTGGGGTGGACTTCATCCACATGTCGGCTGAGAGCTACGTTCATTGCCGCTTTCTCCACTCTCTCAGCATGGACCTCAGACACATGCTCGCTGAGAGCTGGATTCACTTCTGTCTTCTCCACCCTCTCAACAAGGGCCTCCCCCACTTGCCAGGTGGAAATCTGGGTTCACTGCAGCCTGCTCCATTCTTTCAGCATGGGCTTCACCCATTCATTGGTTAGGAGCTGGGTTCGCTGTGGCCTGTCCACTCACTCAGTGTGTACCTTGCCCACACACCAGCTAGGAGCGGTGTTCCTGCTGTCATTCGTCTGTCATTCTGAGTCAAACTCTCCTCAGAAAAGCAACAGAATTTTTTTCAGAATTTAGCAGTTTTGAGAGAAACCTGGAAACCAATGAAGAAACTGAGAGATTAGGTACAAATCTTTTAAAAATTCTGTAAAAGTTCTGCTACAAAGGGAGACCTGGAGTCTGCTGTGTGTGCTGTTGGAGGCAGAGAATTCTAGAGAGTTCCTTGGGGGGGGGGCGGGGAGGTAGCAGCACTAAGCCCAGACCCAGAGCAAAGATCTGGTCTGCCCCCAACTGCCAGGAAGACAGGGAATACCTTGCTGTGAAGATTGTCTGACATGGAGGGGACTGAGAATGATACATCACCTATGTATGGGTAAGCATTGACATTATGCCCATAATTCTTTGTTGCTGTTGAAAATCCATTTGTGAACTGTTTGAGTAAGTCATCAAAGCAAATAGGAATTCATGAAAGAGCCCCTCAATGTATTGAATCACAAAATTTGCCCAAATTCAAGGACATGGTGTCAATCACACGCCTATATATATTTGGTTCTGTAACACAGCATGTTCCATCCCCATTCTCTAATTCCCCCAAAACCTCTCAGAATCTGTCCAGTAAGTAGGAACATAAATAAATTCCCCCAGAGTTGCCGTCACCAACACTAATACAATCTCATGCAGTGAAGTATTTACAGAGCTTCTTGCCCTTTAGCCCTTTCCCTTATAGCCAGGGAGGAACAAAAGTCTCCTTTTTTTGAGATCTCAATGCATACTGGCCTCAGCTTGCCCAGATACTCGCCTCCTCGCTTCCTTCCTGTGTCTTCTTTTGTACCCTCATCTGATGGCTAAATTGATTCATCAGCCCTCCCAGCCTGATCAGCTAATTAGCTGCATATCCCCAATCAGCCTTCTCCAGGGGAACTGACTGGTGTCTAAGTGATCAGAGTGCTGGCTCACCAGCTAGCTGCCAACTGTCTGTCACAGAGACATATTTTGCTACTGAAGTGTTGGACTGCATATATACTACTATAATTTTCCTGAGGAAGGCCAAATGGCTATACACTTAGCTGACTAAATAAATGTTAGCCTGTAAGTCTGCTGATTTTCTTACAAGTATAGCATATTAATATAATCACTACTTTCTACGTTTTTCAGATAAGAGAACCACAACAGATATGGTCCACAGAGTAATAAAACCGTCAATTAATATGAAGAATCTCATGAGTGCTGAAGACAGAACTTACTCCTGACTTGGTGCTAGATTATGGAATTCACTCCTGTAAGCAATTAAAACAAAACAAAAACTCTCCACATACCTCAACACTGTCTGACTAAATGCAAATTTAATCACTTGATTTAGCTTTCCCTCAATAATTTAGTCATACACATCCTTATACAAAACATCCACACACTCACAGAGATAAACATAAACAAATGGATGAAAGAAAGCTGATGTATGTATTGAGCTATTTCTCCTGAAGACTGGGAAAGAAGAAAGCAAGAGAGAAATTGTAACTGATATGTCTACTTTTAAATAGCTGGGAAGCACTCAGATACTATCACAATAGGAGGCCATATAAATATATGAAATGAGATGAGGTGGATGAAAGTATATATGTGCACAAAAAATGCAAGCATAAAATTGTGGCTATAATGGATAGCACTTCTCAGAATCAGGCTCATATCCTACGTCTCCTGCTTAATCTCGCTTTTAGTAAGCTGCCCAGAAACAATACTTAATATTCTTAAGTATAAGTTAAACTTGAATATGTCTCTTTCTTCTACATTAACTGTGCTCTAATACTCAACAAATTGGTTACCACCAGCAGTTAACTAATTTGGTTGTCAGCAGCCTGAGGTGAAGCTAGTACTTGCATTTCATTTGTTATTGGCTGCAATTGCCTATTTGAACATTAATATAGTCATTTACTGACCATTAAAGTGGTTATATATGTTTAATTATAAGCCTGTGGCTTCAAATTACATTTGTACAAAAGAAGTTCATTCCTGTTCTATGAATGGTAAAATTAGCTATAAAATGAAACTCCAAATTGTTAATGCATTTAAGCACACTGGGAATCTGATTCCTAAAGTCTGAACTATCCCATTTAACCAGTGGCTTCCAAAAGGTTATTTCTGCCCCCTCCCCTTTAAGTTACAGGTATGTGGTGAGTGTTTCAACTGAGAAAACAAGAGTTCTAACTAGTTTTTATTATAAGGATTGTATTAAAGCAAATAATAATAACAAACATCATCATAGTCATATTGTTTTCTGCAAATGATTAAAAATACTCCTTGAGGATTTTTTTCCTCAGGGCTGCATAATTTGCCAAGTGTCTTTAGACAACCAGATAGTTTACAAAAAATTCAACTATGGCAGCTCGCTGAGTGGTAATGAAATGGACCTAAGCAATTTAATGTCAACTCCAAAGCTTATGCCATAGACATTTGTGACAAACGTAATTGCTAAAAATAATATAGACTATTTGAGTGATACAAAGGGGCACATGATCAGAAGGGCAGCTTTGCTTTTTTGGGCACAAGTTATGCCTGCAAAATATATATCCAAAGTTAAAATGGAAATCTCAGTCCTTGTGCAGCTAGCAAGAGGTGCAAATACTGAGATTTGCACAGCAATCCATTCTGTCCATATCAAAATACTTGCATGAATTTTGTGCATGCAACTTCTGCCTGTAAAATGAAAGGCCAGGCCTTAACACAGCTAAAAACGTACCCCAAAACGTTTAATCCAATAGTAGATTTGATCCTTCATATACAGGAAGTTAAATCAATAAGTCCCAGACCCAGAGCCAAATAATGCTCACTTTACTCCCATTATTAGCTAGAAGGTGTTTTCTCTAGCAGTTCTGGGTGGAAGAAGGCAGTGGTTCCCTTACATGTGGCTATGAAGAGTAAATATTGCTGTCTCCATTCTTGTTTGATTTATTTTAAAGGTCTTACTTCATTTGCATGATGTAGTTTTATAAATACGAAAAATATCAAAAGTAGTTAATGCCATTTGATAAAATGGTGTAGTGCGACTTTAGTAGAGCAGGGGGCGGGTGACGGATGTCTCCCCATACTCTTCCTTTGTGCTATTCCATTATAAACAGAGCTGAAGGGGAAGACATCAGGAAATGAAGGTCAGTGTGAATGCCAGCTACGTATATACAATCAATACGTGTCCGTAAAAAGAAAAGTTGTTTGTCAACAAAAACATTATTTCAGTTTGCAGCTAGTTATGTAACCCCTACCACCTGATTTTGAACCTCCACAGTGGAATCTTTTCTTGTTAATTTTAAACATTTAATTGGCAATTATAATATACCTCCAAAAGCCATCAAAATATTTATCATTTAGAAACCCACATGTATTGCCTTTTTAAAACTGTTCTATTTCACCTGAAACTTGATTATTAATTAAGTATCCAACATATACTAGGTAATTTATAGATATGAAATTGCACAACAAACTTACAATGTAAGGGACCATCATACTGCAAAGACTTAGGAACAAGATTAGAGACTCCAATGGGACCGCTTACCTGCTTAAAGTTAAGCACATATGCAATGCTTCGAAGGATTGTGGCATAACAGATGAAACACAAAGAAAACAGAAGAAAGGTGATATTTCTGAGGTGATATTTGGCATGTAACTTGCCGAATTTATGATTTTGTAGCATATTTCTTTCCCTTCCTCTGTTCATTCCATCCCATGTTTTCTCTCCAACCCTCACCACTCAGCCAGTGTCCAATTCAGGGGTCAGCAACCTTTCAGAAGTGGTGTGCCGAGTCTTCATTTATTCACTCTGATTTAAGGTTTCACATGCCAGTAATACATTTTAACGTTTTTAGAAGGTCTGTTTCTAGAAGTCTATAATATAGAACTCAACTATTGTTGTATATAAAGTAAATAAGGTTTTTAAAATGTTTAAGAAGCTTCATTTAAAATTAAATTAAAATGCAGAGCCCCCCGGACCGGTGGCCAGGACCCGGGCAGAGTGAGTGACACTGAAAATCAGCTCACATGCCGCCTTCGTCACACGTGCCATAGGTTGCCTACCCCGGTCTAGTTCACAACCATTGCCTCTCCCACTGCTTTAGCTATATTCAACCCTAGCCCATTCATTAACCCTTAACTCAGTTGCCTCTCTTACAACACCATCCCTCTCCCTTTGAATCATTAATTCAGCCCCACAAAACAGCTGATCATATTCTTACTGTCCTTCTCAAATGCGTAGCTATCACTATCTTATTGTGCTACAGTACCACATGCTGTATTGCTCCCTTCTTAGTAAACAGATCCTTTTGGCTGACTACAGTATTATTTTCCAGATTCCCTTGTCAGCTAAACCTGCCACTTAAGTTATAACATTCCAGTTTAAGAAAAAGAAGACACCAAATAGAGAAAACATCACACACAAACTCACCAACATGCTCTGACTGGCATGGAGATTTTGGAGATTGAGACGGAGCTATTAGTTACAGAATTTTCATTTATCCTGGCTTGCATGCATGAAGCCCCGTCCTGGAGGAAAACAAACCTGTGTTTGTATTGTATCTTTATTCTGGCCTGAAAAGAACATATGTTTTAAACCCAATTATTATTGCTGCTACTGATACCTGCTGGAGAGGCACTGTTACCTCTAAGAGTCATCGATGGAAAAAGTCTGTTTTATTTCTAGACACTTCAAGTATAGAGTTAACTGACACTCTCCAGGTGCTGGGTAGTGACAGTGTCCAGTGATATCCAGACTAAATGATCTAATGGTCCCTTCTGGCCTTAAACTCTATGACTAACTTGTGTTACACAATATAGTTATAATGATGCATTTTTGTTGAAAATTGCCTGTTTCTAAGGTTATTTCTGCACCGACAAACATACTCAAGCCCTGGACTATGTGCCTGCTCTCGCATGTTCCCCATACCCGTGCTGAGTGTCCACATTATGCTGCGCTGGACACTGGTATAATTCTATTTACTGATGATCGAGTGGTTCTGTGACCTTGGCAGCTGGTGAACCCTGAACTTGCTCGGCCACCAGTTCAATGAGCCTCTCCATTAGAGAATGCTCCTGTTCCCTATGGCATGCCTCCTGCTCCAGGCACGGGTTAATCAGTGCCTTTTCCTCCTCCAAAGCCGAAGCCAGAGCCCTGCTGCCCCAAGCAGGGGGGCCAAAGCCGAAGCCTAAACCTTGCCACCCCGGGCTTCAGCCCTGGGGCTTCAGCCCTGAGCGGTGGGGTTCATGCTTCGGCTTCAGTCCTGGGCCCCAGCAAGTCTAACCCCAGCACTCGTGATCCCATTAAAAAAAGGTCACAACCCACTTGGGATCCCGACCCACAGTTTCAGAACCACTGCCTAAGTTGTTTGCAGTGTTATGGTAGCCGTCTTAGTCCTACGATATTACAGAGATAAGGTGGATGATGTAATATCTTTTATTGGATCTACCTCTGTTGATGTAAGAGACAAACTTTCAAGCTTATAGAGCTCTTCTTTAGGTCTGGGAAATGTATTCAGTGTCAGAATTCAAGTATTTGTACCTTTCCCAGACCTAAAGAACAGTTCTGTGTAAGCTCAAAAGCTCATCTCTTACATCAAGTTGGTCCAATAAAAGGTATTACCTCACCATCTTGTGTCTCTAATACTCTAAGTTCATAGATGTCTGCTCAAGAGAAAGCAACTTTATTTAAAACCCCAGAATTTTCTGAGAAAATTTTGTATTTTAGGAAGGGGGAACAAGAGGGGTGAATTATAGTACTGCAATGATTTTGTGAACTGCCAAAACATATTGTGATTTTAATCATTATTTCTTCCAGCAGGTTTGATCATGGTGCCTGCATCTATGAGACCACAAACAGTCACAAATCAAGGCGCTGATTCTGAAAGCACTTATACGTAGGGTTAATCTTAGGCATGTAGTCCCATTTAACTTCATTAAGACTACTTGTGCTTAAATTGAACATGTTTGCAGAACTGGGGCATGAATTAACAAAATCTGTCTATTTAATCAGCCCTTCTGTAAACACTGGGCCAGATTCTGCTCTCCATTATGCTCATGTAACCCTACTGGAGCCAATGTGCATAGGTATAACTGAGGATGTAACTTGGCCCCATATGTGAACTACCTGAAAGCATCAAAGAAAGCCAAAGCCTACTCACGTTAGTCACATGAGTAATCCCATTGACTTCCATAGCATTACTTACATGAATGAAGCTTTCAGGAGTTCACTCAGCATGTGGAATTTACCAGAGACGCATCACACGTATGTACTTCACTTGTCTTTTTAAATCAAAATAACAATACATTTCTTTAATGTTTAATAATAAGTAAGCTTCAACACTTCCACAGAAAGAAGTAAATCTTATCTTTGCGGTAGCAACAATTTAGACAGAGTTCTCTGTTCAGACAGGCTTCCTATGTGATTAATTACTAGTATTAAGGAATAGAATCGTGGTATTTTACCGTTTATGTGCCATGTTCAACTTTGAACTGTGATGTGGTAATACAAATATAATTTAGGGATAAAATAGCCTAATAATTATAAGCAGAGTCCAAAAATATTGACAGTGCTTTTAATATTTATGTTTGAGAAATATGGTTTTACTCATTAGTTTATGCAGCATAAAGTGAAACTTAATGTAGGAAGAAAGTTATTAGCATCAAATTAGCAAAACAAGCGAAAAACTAAACACAAAGGTAATAAAAAAATAATGGGTTGTTTCCCACTGTCTCTCTCAGAGGACTCCCTTCAGACCCCAAAAATTGTGTTCTGGAAAAACAAATTTTATTTCTATGAATTATGGGGTTTCATTATACCTCTGAAACAGACACTTTTTAGGAAGATCTTCCCAGAGCAGCTTTCTCAGTCCTTTTCTCAGATATTAAACTTGTCTCAGATTTTATACCCACTAAGATCGAAATTAGCTCTTTCTCTGAATTCTTGGGAAAGATGGGTTAAAAAAGACAGACATCCACTTTAGACAGCCAATTTCACTCTGAAGTTTAGTTACATATGGAGGTGTCAGATAAAACCAGTGGAGATGGACTAGAGAAGTGCACCTGGAAATGCTGATACAAACAACAGACAGAACCAACAGGGGAAACATCCAACTTCATCTACACCTGTGGAATTGCCAGCAACATAATTACTTTTGTATTTTTAAAATTATATGAGCCTATTCTATTCGTTTACCTGCATGCGTCAAAGTCCATGAGTTCTAGCTATGACACCAGAGTCCAAGCAATCAACATGTATTTCTGAATTGTACAGCTGTATACTGATATTCAAATTTCCCTTTCCAATGTCTCTCAAGATTGCTGTTTTCCTACAACCTGGATTGTATTAGTGAATAATGTAATAATGGGGTGAGATTTAAAGGAGTGCTGGTAACATACCAAATTAACACCTAGCCAGTTACGTGACGTTAGTCAGGATTAAAAGGATAACTTATCCTTAATGCATGACAGCATTAGTATCCACTGACTCATTGTACACAATGGAGCCTAATCTGGTATTTCAAACTAATCCTGAGCGCTGCTCAAATTTATGTCCAGCTGCCGAAGGCTCCAAGGGACTGTTCCAAAAGCTAGGGATCACTGGTGTGTGGAGATGCCCAGTCCAGATCCCCTTTCTCCAAGCCATACCTCTTGCTGGGATGGGAGGAAGAGTTTAATAAGAACCGCCGTAGCAACTCTGAACCTCGTAGAGATTCTACCATGCTCTGGTTAAACCCAGCCTTTTGGCTGCTCTGCTTTGCTGAAGCAATAACTTTATCACCTACAGAATTCTCCATTCTTCCCAGATGGTTGAACACCACTCACTGTCACACAAGAGACTTACCACAGATGGAAAGTCAGCAGTCTCACCACACGACTCAGTGTTAAAACAATAGAGTTAATAAGGAAACATGCACAGTGCACGTTCCTCTATCTGAAAAAGAAAGTTTCACCTCCTTGACAACTTCTGCTGTAGCCATTACAAGGGGCAAGGGTCCCAAAGTCACTCTCAAAGCCAGAGCTCCTTGGCAACATATACAGTAAAACACAGCCTGGGATTATTGCTTCTTTTGTAATACTTGTATTTTTATGGTATCTGCTACAGTATTAGCTATTAGAGGACAGTTCTGGTCTTATGCTGCAAATTCATGATCCTTTTCCCTCACTGGTATTTGTAAGATACGCTAATTACCAATGGAGGGATTTGCAGAAAAGACATGGAAATAACAGAAATAAGCCTTTTAACAGGCACAATAATTATGCAGACAACAGATGCTAATAACAATTTTCATTTCTGTGGGAAAATGATTAAGGTTTAAAAGCACAATAACAAAGAGGCATAAGAAAAGAACAAGGGGGCGTACATAACATGAGACAATGTATGTGTGATCACAATCAGTAATTTAAAAAGAACTTTCACACTGGAATAATCTTGAAAGCAACTCCGCAAATATCAATCTGTTTACCTTTCATGTTTTTTTCCTACTCTCTGTTACCCCTGTTTCTGCTAATTACCAAAGCTATTTGAATCTTAGTGTCAGTTTTCTCTTTCATAGCCCAGATGTCGAATGAGGTATAAAACTAAAGTGTTGAATATTTGTTGTTACTAACAATTCCCCCAGCACTTTTCACAATAGTGAAGATGTTTGCCTCTAGTATCCTGAGTAAATTACAATTTGGGTACCAAAATTCTCCTGGAAGCTTTAGGTTGGTAGTTGGTAGAGTATTCATCTTCTCTTCCTGTCCCAATCTGCTCAGTAGCGCTGATGTATGCTGTTGAACAGCTGCTACTTTCAATTCCAGAGGTGGCTGCATTTTAGTGATGAGTAAATGGATTCCCATATATACACAGATTAAGAGCTAGGTCATGAAAACACTACCAAGTAGTGCTGAATAGTTGTATTGAAGTTAATAGCTCTACTCATGCTAATGAGTTTATGTTTCTAGTAAGTCTAATTTACTGCACAAACAGTACCTCAAAGTGCTGTGCCTTCTCTCCAATCAGTTTTCCCTCTGACTGCTTACTCAATATTACAGTGAGGACTGTGACAAATTATCTATTAACTCAGCACAGGTTTCACTGCAGTTGTAAAGTGCTTTGAGATCTTTTGGCATTGCACAAATGTAAGGCATTACTATACTGTCCTGCTCCTAAAGCCTGGATTGATGTTACCCTACGATTAACCAGTGATAACATAGTCATTTCTGTCAGAAGGCTTCCAGTGTCACAAAGACAGGATTATGATTTCATTCCAAGATCAAACAGGAAGATGAACTTGGTTGTGAGGTGAAAAATCTCACATTAAGGCAGAAATATCTATACTAGCAGGGGATTCAAGAGACACAGACACTTATGGAATAGTCCTATAAAATGTAATAGAGTGATAACCCTGACATAAAATTTTTAAGTCAGCCTTCCTCCCTCACCACCGAATGTCCACCCAGGAAATGGCCAAGCTATTTCAGATGAACATTAGAATAAAGATTTGCTTCTACATTCATAAATGTTGTTAAGTATCAGTGCAGACTTCCTCTTCCACAATGGGCTGCTAAAGGTACCCAAAGGTAAAAATTCTGTACTTATTTAAGTCAATTCGGCATTTTGCCATTACTTCCCATGACATCTCGTCAAGCTACAGCTTCCCAAGCAGTGTACAGCATGCAGTGTTCTGGGTCATCTGTATGTGTACCAATAGCTGTTGGATCAACTCAGTCTTCATGTGGTTTTCATTTTTTTCACCATCTAGTTAGCTGGAGAATTATTGAGAACAAAAACTCTAATATTATTCAGGCTAATAGAGAGTTTATTTTTTGATCAAGTGGTGTAGCCCTTTGTTTTTGGAGCAGAAGCAATGATTGAACCAGGCCAGCTTATGGTGACTACGCATAACAATACTCTTTTTGGAGACTGTCATCTTCTGCTCCAAAGTCTGCCTTTATGGTTCCAAATACAACATTTACAGTTAAACTGAACCAAGGGTAAAGCCTTGGAGTCATGTCTGCCAAGTCTGCAGACAAGTTAAAACAATAGCTCCTAGAGTGAACTTCTCCTATTCATTAAACAGGCTGTTCATTTATCATAATTTGCCTTGGCAGTTAAGTGTCAATATAATTAATTTATGTCACTGCTGACTGGAGCACTCAGAAAGATAGAAGATCTGCTCAATCTGTTGGGGCTAGCTTCTTATTTTGTCATTCTGGTTTGATAAAAATTGGGTTCTGGGTAGGGCTTGGAAGTGTATCTGTAATGTCGATGGACCCCGATCGTTGGCGGGCAGGATCAAACCTGGGGCCTCTGGAGCTTAGTGCATGAGCCTCTACTGCAGGGGTCGGCAACGTCTGGCACGCGGCTCGCCAGCGTAAGCCCGGGCCAATGGGGGCAGCAGGAAGCCGCGGCCAGCACATCCCTCGCCCGCGCCGCTTCTCACCTCCCCCATTGGCCCAGGACGGCAAACCGCGGCCAGTGGGGGCCGCGATCGGCCGAACCTGCCGCGTCAGCAGGTAAATAAACTGGCCCGGCCCACTAGGGTGCTTACCCTGGTGAGCCGCGTGCCAAACATTGCTGACCCCTGCTCTACTGCATGAGCTAAAAGCCATATGGGTTACATATCACTGCTCTTTTTTTCCACCATTTTAGCACTGAGATGTTCCCAACTCCTAGCTCCCACGCTTCAGGCATTAAGGTTAGCTGACAGGTATGTTGTCTATTTTGTTTCTGAGCACGTATTATTTACTGTTAATGTAGCCATGGATGTTTATGGGAATTATATAGTTAAACCGTGGCACGCTGCTTTAAAAATGTATCCTGAAGTTGTCAAAAAGGGATTTTTCATTATAAATTATGGAAAATCCACCCTCTGCATCTATTCCCCAGATAGGTGACCTAAATAAGTACTGTAACTATACACAAAGCCTATGTATTAGCATTTCTGGTATTTATTAATGAGATTAATTTAGGAAATGTTTAAAAAAGGCAATCAAGAAATAAGACATTTGTCTTGCTTAACAACAACAAAACACAATGGTCTTGATCATACTCTTTTTGTGACAAATAATCTTGGGGGGGAGTTAAAAGAGATTATAAACAATAATATTGCTTTTCAAAAATGTTTATTTCTAGTTTGTGACTTAGGCAAGAGCTATTGTAACATAACTTCTTTTCATAGTTACAAGTAAACAGGCAGACATCATTCTATTAGATCTCTCATCTGTGTCCTTG
Organism: Trachemys scripta elegans; assembly: GCF_013100865.1. Classification (NCBI taxonomy): domain Eukaryota; kingdom Metazoa; phylum Chordata; order Testudines; family Emydidae; genus Trachemys; species Trachemys scripta. Next base: position 18,421,584 of record NC_048310.1, read on the forward strand.
TGCTGGATCAAGCAGTAAAGGGAAAACAAATTTTTCATGGGTGATGTCATCTAGATAGGCTCACACTACCTAAATTCTCACCCTGAGAAGTGCTGCAAAGCTGCTGAAACCATTTATGAAGCCAGAGTGATACTTCAAATGAATGTATGCCCTCTGCTGTGTACTCTATACATGTTGTATAAAGGGTTTAAATTGGTTTTAAAGTTCTGCCTAATTTAACACCTACTGTAGAATACAACTTTCAACCACCCTTGAAGTAAAAAGCAGAAAGATTGCCAAGCCTAAAGGATATATTTGCAGTTTTTATCCACAGCATAACAGTTTGAATATGTAGCAAATGACAATAAAATGTGTGTTATACTAGTTTAGGAAAAGTTTGGAAAATCAGGAATTTATGGGGAGAGGATATCCCCATGTCTACCACCAATAGGCTATGTAGTTTGGATGTAATTTCCAAATCAAAGGCAAGTCCACAAATTCCACCCCTCAAACACCTGGAAAATCAAAGTAAACAGTACTCACGGGTAAATTTTGAAAATGAGGCACAAGGATTTAAATGTGAGACTCCTTAATAAAGGCACATAGCTATAGCCTTGCACACAGTTTTGAAAAAGCACATATTGAACAGCTCGTATATCTTTCCTCTTTTCCTGCCGGTCTTTGTGGTAGGGTTTCACTGTCTTTTGCCTTTTTAACAAATGTTATTTAAGTGTCAGAGGAGTGAAGTTCTAGAACAGCCTTCCAAGAGGATTAGGGGCAAAACACCTAACTTGTTTCAAGACTGAGCTTAATAAGGTTGGAGGGGATAGATATGATGAAGTTGCCTAAAATGGTATATGGCCCCTCCATGACTACTATTAGCAAATATCTCCAACAATCAGAGGTGGGACACTAGATGAGGAGGGCTCTGAGTTACTACAAAAATATTGTTCCCAGATATTTTACTGGCAAGTCTTGCCCACATGCTCAGGGTCTAATTGATCACCATATCTGGGGTCAGGAAGGAATTTTCCCCAGGTCAGATTGGCAGAGAGCCTGAGTCTTCACCTTCCTCTGCAGCATGGGTCACTTGCTGGTTTGAACTAGAGTAAATTGTGGTTTCTCTGTAACTTGAAGCCTTTCTGAATTTAAAGTCTCTGAGTAATTATTTGTAGTTTACTTATCTGTTTTTGAAGAGCTGAATTCTCACGCACCAGTACCTTCATTCTCAGAATCTCATGCAAGTGGGAAGGTCTGGGTGACCAATCCTTCTTGCACCTCTTTCTCTGGGATCATCTTTTCTTCCAGAACATGTTAACTTCCTTTTTAGCCTCTCCATTCTTTTACTAACAAGATCCTTACAAATTTCTTGATATTTGGCAATGGGATTTGAACAAACCCTGCTGAGAATCCAAAGGCAAAGGTTTTCACTTACAAACAAAACACTTACAATTCCTTAGAAAAATAGACAAGGCAAGAAAAGAACTATTCAAAATGGTTGCTAAATGTAGGGTGACACAGGCCACTCTCAACAGCTAGACATGAAGATGAAATAAATAAAAAGGTGTTTGTGTTTTTTTATTTTTGGAGTAGTGTTTTTTGCCACTCTCCTCTGACATCTAAATGGATGCTGAGAAAAGGATTTGAAAATTATTACAGAGTGAAGTTGAAGTAGATCAAATCTCAGTAGCAGAGCAATCTCATAGGACCAAATTCTGATTCCCTTTCCTGTTGTTGAATCATAGAATACTCTATGAACACTCTCATTGAAATAAATGCGATCCACCATAAGTAAGGAACTGACAATCTGTCTCTTAGATCCCTGTAGAATTATTACTGTGAGCTAACACAGGGATAAAAGTGTGTCACTTCCACCACACCAGTCCTAATAAAAAATCATCAAAAGAACACATTCACTTTGAGAAAGATATAGAAGAAACTAGATTATATGTCAATTTCGTGTGAGTATGTAATATATGTCAATTTCTTGTGTGTGTGGAATATTTGTTTCTTTCTCTTTAAAATTTTGGCACTGATTGACAATAAATGGCAGGGAGTTAGATGTGTCGGAGAGATTTACTGAAACCTCAGAATAACATTGATGTTGAATAAAAAGTGCAGCATCTGTTAAGTATATACAGCAACCTCAGTGAATTTAGCCTACTGCACAACTGCTGAACACTGGTAATTGCTGGATGCATTTCAAGAATGTGGCTACACACTGGAATTGTCCCGTTAAGTTTTTACTTTGATTGTCCTAATGTCCGGATGAGGTGGTTTCATTTCAAAAGCCAACCAAGACAGGCAAGTTAAACCCCTGGATATACTAAGGAAATGATTGTGTTTGAAGATGAAAACCACAGAAAATGTTCTTTATGTTGCCTCACTTTAATTGATGTTTTTTAAGTAAATTATAATATGGTAGTTTAATTCTGCCTGCGTGTCTGTCCATCTCTGAACTGAACAGAAGCTTATGAGATATATGCAGTATAGCTGAGCTAACACTACAAAACATTTTCAACAAATGCTCATTCTTGTGCTCACTTTCCATAAATAATCTAGTGAATGGGATTATTGGCAAGAGGACTAGATTCTGTTATTCCTACTTGCAGTATGTGGTTTCAGTAGGGCTACTGACATAGTTCGGGATCATTCAGCATGAGGAAAGGTAGCAAGATCTATCCAAGAACCACCAAATATTGGAGAATATGCATAAAAAGCAAATTTTGAATTCATATGCAAGTATTCACAATTGAAAGTTGATTCTAATGCAGAGAACCAAAAGCTACCATGTATCCCACTGTCCAGTCAACACACCCATTCCAAGTTTTCAATAGCAAATACTCGTGATTAACTGCTTCTGTAGTTCATGTTGTCTGCAGACTAAGAATTATTCAGTAGAATTAACTGATTTTAAATAATGAATAGACCCAAGAAAATTGCAAGTTGGGGATGATTCATAAACCAAAAATGTGGCAGAACTCATTTAATAAATTATTCACTCTGAATTATTTGCTCAGACCTACTATATAGCACACATACATATGAAAGGGAAAGACAGAGCTTTAGCAACTTTTAAACATATTTTAGAAATATTCATATCAATTGTATATAATTTTCAAGGTTAATAGCTTTTTTGATGCATAATAATGGAACTTCCATTTACTGTACATATTCAAGTTGCAAAACCTTTTTCATTTACATAATCATAAATTGCAATTGAACAATCCTCAGCATGCTGGTTATTCATTTGATGAAAATGTAAATTTTAATTTTATTTTAGTTCAATTACATATACACTGCATTTATGGAACATGGGAAAATAGCATTTTAATTTAACCAGTGAATTCAGCTCATTACAAACAACTAAGAATATTGAGTAAACCCTGTATTTTGTGACAAAATGCCTTTTTGAGAAGTGATTCATAATCAATGTAGATCTTTTTCATTTTATAACATTCAGAAATATAATTATTGTGTTTAGGCCTACCAAAAAGACTACATTTTGGAAGGTAGTGTTGTACTGTCACCTTAAAAAAAAAAGTAGGGCAGTGTACATTTAAATGAAAGACACTCAATTTGAAAAAAAAAATGAAGGTAGATGGTTACAAGCTAACATTGAGATTCAAATGGAAATATTCATATTTCTGAAATAAAATGGCTGCTTGTGACCTGAAATAGAAATTGATTTAAAAAAAATAGTATTGAAGTGAATGAAGTTACGTCTGTTTTCACTGGCAAAGGATCTAGCCCTGATTTCGAAGGGCTGGAAGATTAAAAAATAAACGAAGTATCTTTTTACTTGTAAATTTGGCATATTTAATAGGGAAATCACTGAGACCCAACAGTCAGAGGGTTACCATACCATTTTTAAAGTCGCTTTCAGCTACATTACAAATTTTGAAGATTTCTCTACTGTAAAATTATTTGAAATAGCCAGGAAATGTAACTAAGACTTTGCTTTCTTTAGTAATGTCATGGATATCCATTGGTATTTATCACCACAAGTCTGATCCAATGTCCACTGAAGTCAATGGAAAAACTCCCATAGTCTTCAGTGGGCGCTGGCTCAGGCCCCATGTACATATCTAAGCTCTAAGTGGATGAGGCTCGCACCATGTAACTACTGATAGCTAGTTCTTTCTTCCTACAGAGCACGGACACTTCAAGACTAAAACAACATATATAGTCTAGAAACCTCACAGGGACAACTTAGTCTGTTGAAATGAATTTGTTTTGACATTCTAATTGTATTACTTTCAATTAAGCCATGCTCAATAGCAGGGAAGTGAAATCTTGAACAACCAAACGGTCTAAATATTTTCAGCTGATACAAACAAAAATTCTACTGAAGCATTTATGGGATGAGCTATAACTTTATAAAACTTATTTGATAAAGCACATTGCTGAGGTTATTTTATTTTATTTTCTAATAGTCACATTTATTGCACCTCTGGGGAAACAAGACAAATTGGATGCCATTTGGCTTCAGATATAGGATGAATCTGAGAGATTAAAGTTCACAAATTGGTAAAACCAAACTTTACAGTCCAACATACACTTTTGTACCCTCCCCGCCCACACAGGCACAGACGCAGACACAGATATCCTTTTCCCTCTTTAACTGCGATGATGCATTTCTCTCACTGTGGGCTATATTATCCCCAGCCTTTGTTGGGTCACAGAGGGGACTAAGCCCTGTTCAGGCCAGGAAAATGAGGGAAGTAACCTACACTCCAAAAAAGGGTGAAGTAACTTGCTCCTCCCCAAGAGAATCAAGGAGGGATTGGACCTCTTTGAATCAGTTAATATTAATTGCTAATATTAATGCAAAAATGAATTTATGAAAAATGTTTCTCTCTAGATCTTTGTGTTAGTGGCTTCAGCTATCATCAGGGAATTAAACAACACGTAGGGTGACCAGATATCCCGATTTTATAGGGACAGTCCTGATTTTTGGATCTTTTTCTTATATAGGATCCTATTACCCCTCCACCCCCGTCCCGATTTTTCACACTTGCTGACTGGTCACACTACAACACACTGCAGCTGTGGACAACTATTTAAGACCAGCATTTCAACAGCTTAATTGAGGAAGCGTGCTCAAAGTTGAAGTCTTTGTATCATTTTAAGTACATACATGTTTTGTAAGTCAACCAAGCCTGCTACACTCCAAAGCTCGGAACTCATCATGCCATTCTGTCCATTAATCAATAGTGGGTCCAAGACCTGATGTCTGTGGATTTCCTTATTCATTTCACATAACTGAAAGAAGATGCAGATTACAATATAGAGAAATAACCAAAATCCAGTTGCTTGCCACAGAGAACAGGATTCCATGTGCTTGATAACAGCAGTAATCATAGTTTTATGTTCTTTTAATTTTAGAAACTGAGCCTGATTGCCTCTAACACATACCGTCACAACAGGTAGTACTGTCATTTTTTCTTGACTCTATAAAATGCTGAGCAATTTTTTCTGTTGTTGTTAATGGGAGATGTCAGCTATATAGCATTTGTCTGAAGTTGTCTATCAAGCTGCTTTAAAAATACAATGCTCAGCAAGTTTTCAATGGATATTGCCATAAATGACTCATGCGGAGTATTTGTACAGTTTCCCACTTGACTTAAAATATTTGGTGGTGATGTATATAGCGTGAGGCCCAATCCAATTCCCACTGAAGTCCATTCAGTTGAGTTTAATGGCAGCTGGGTCATACCCATAATGAATGATCAGTGCTTCTATCCTTATATCAGTATGTTGAGACCAATCATCAGTTGTTAACATGCCATTATTTGTCTGTTTGGTTTTCTAGATACTGCATGATGGAGATACAGACTTTTAATAGCTACATTTTGTCTAGTAAATCCATTATGTATATCTGCAAATTCTGTACCATTTAGGAGACAAGTTCACTGTAAGAGTGAAAAACAGCATACCATTCTTACTTATGAACAGCAGTGCAAGTACGGCAGTCTGGTATGACGTACCAGCAAGATATTTATAGCCGGTATGGCGTACCAGAAAGACACAGGAGGAGCAGAACATGGGGCCGCCAGGAGGCCCCACACCGGCAGTTCCTCTGGCACGGCTGTACCGCCAGACAGGGCTGGAGCGGTACAGCCACCGGAGGAGCTGCTGGCGTACTGCTCCTTTCCCCACTGGGAACCGCAGCAGGGAAAGGAGCAGAACACCGGCATCTCCTCCGGCAGGGCTGTACTGCCCCCAACCCCTCACAGTCCCAGCCCTGACCTGCGGCGGGGCTACTGTACAGCCGGAGGGGACGCAGCTCCGTGGAAGGGCAGGGGTGGGTCTGTGGGGTGGTAGAGCTGCGCCAGAGGAGCTGCTGATGTGGGGCTGCCCACCAGCACCATGTTCTGCCCCTTTCCCCGCTTCAGTTCCAAAGTCTCCAGCGCAACAGGAGGAGGATCCCCCCCCTTCCCCAGTAACGTGGGATGGATCATGGGGATGGGACGGGGAGAGCGTTAGAGCGGAGCCAGGAGGAGTCACATGGAGGGTCATGTGCCCCCGGTTAGCTGGTGCCTCCCCCCCTCCGAACTAGTAAGAAATGGATTCTACTTGCACCACTGCTTATGAATGTGTGATATGATTAAAATAAGTGTTTATTTATTATGAATTTCATCTTTATATGTTTTCAGTAGACCATAGATTCTATTTGATTATGATACTGACACAGTAACATATTTATACAGAGAACGTTTCATTTTCTTTTTGTTATAATCTCTTCATATATTACTGTTATTTATTAATGCTTGCACCTACTATGTGCTAAGAGCTTTTCAAGAAGACAAGGAATGGTTACTACTCCAAGAAGTTCATCATCTAAGAAAATACAGAAAGGAAATGGATGAAAAATATATATGTATTACTTCTCCTCCCCCCTCCTCTTTTAAAAACAGATCTGTTTGAAGGAGAGGGGGCAAAATTTCCTTTTAAAAATTGAAAATCAGATCCTCAGGTCATATAAACTGAGGCTATACCAATTAACATTAGGTGAGAATCTGGCCTTGTGTGCTTAAACATCTAATCAAATATAGTTAGCATCTACAAAGCAAATTCAATAGACAGCAACAAGCCACATGCAACAAAGGCAATAAATGAATAACAATCTAGGATGTTAAATCCCATATGGTATATCATCTACCCCTGAAATACTTTAGCTCCTCTTTTGTCAAACTAACATTCTATCAGTGTCCAAACCTTCCTCGACAAAGATTCTCCAGTTAACAGTTCTCATCCCTGCCTGTCCACGTCCTAGATTATGTTCTTAAACAAGGCAGGATTCTAAAATCAGATGCACAGGAGCTTTTCATTGCAAACCATAGCCTGAAAAATCAAATACATAAGTATAAAGTGCAGTGTAATTTTGTTATGTTAAAAAGAAATCTAGTTCTTTTTTAATGTTGATCACCTCAGCAGTCAACCGTAAGCATTCCTATGCCACAAGACTATAATTGAATCACTAACATAATTCAGCATTAGTAGCGAGGCAAACAGGGTAATTATTCAAAAGTGACCCATTTTGATCATAAAAACAGTTTCTAAATTGTAAATGTGGCCTTTATTGATACAAGTCAGGATGTGAATGAGCTCTCCCCTGCCATCTAGTGATGAATTGGGGAGAAAGACTTCAGGAACAGTGTGACAATTTGCATAAACACACCCACTCTGCCTAGGAGACAGAGTTGCTTTGCCAAAGCAATCAGTTTTGTCTGTTTTGGGTTAAAAATCCCTTTCCTATCAAATGCAGGGGTAATGAAATGTTGCTATCCTTATTGTATAAGTAAAGGGTAGCAGAACTGTACTTTGCCTACCCTGATAGATGAGATCACCCCAAATTGAACTTCATTCACTAAGCTGGCTGTAGGCAAGCTAAATTCAAATGAAGGTATTCCTTCCTGCCGGTGAGGACTCTGTTTAAAGGGTCTTAAAGACCATTTAACCCTTCCCCCTGCAGTCTTTAAAGAGTCAGAACTGATCAGACTCAACGGAGAGTCCTTGTTTCTACAGCGATTACGAGAGCTGAAATCACAGATGAGCAGGTCTACGGACTGCACCTTAGATGTGGGGCAGTGTTGCAGTGAAAAACAACGTATAGGCTGTACTACCAGTGAGGCTCCCCACTACCCAGTGAAATCACTAAAAGCTGAAAGCTCTCAGAATTGGGCCTATTGACGGAACCTCAGAGCATTGCATCACAGAGGTGGCAGAGAGTGGCCACAGAGACAAGTGGCGGCAGAGGCATCAGTGAGCAACAATGGCAGCAGCTAGCTCTGACCAACAGCGGCAGCAATAACAGTGGAAGCAGCAAGCAGAAGCAGAGATAACAGTAGCAGTGGAAGAGGCAGCAGTAAGCAGCCAGCAGTGGTAGCAAGAGAGTCATTGCTCGACACCCCTGCTTTAAAGGATAGGAAGTAAACCAACATGAATGCACCCCTGAGAGATCAAGGAACATTTGTCCGTTGGACTTTCACACTGCCCATCATACTGCGGGATGTGTATTCACTTATGGTTTACATGCTTTTCAATCATTGTTTCCCTTGTAGTAAAAGTTTTCTTTTGTTATACACAGATTCAGTGCTTGCAAGTGGGAAAGTATTGCCTCCTAGAAGTGCCCAGGGGTGGTGTCTAGTTTTCCCAGATTACTGAGAGGGGGCTTGAATCAGTTTTGATTTGCAATGGTAAGAGGAACCGCTAGATCAGGGATCGGCAACCTTTGGCGGGCCGGGCCGGTTTGTTAGGGTTACCATATTTTGTGCCTCCAAATGGAGGACACTCCCCGGGGCCCCGGCCCCGCCCCCAGCCCCGCCCACGCCCCAACTCCGCCCCCTCCCAAAGTCTCCGCCCCCTCCCCTGCTTCCCGCGAACATTTAATTCGCGGGAAGCCTGAAGCAGGTAAGGGGG
>NC_048310.1:18430882-18547977 GCF_013100865.1 Trachemys scripta elegans
ACCCCGGCTCCCGGCCCGGCGCACCCCCCGGCTCACTCCCCGACCCCGGCTCTCAGCCCGGCGCACCCCCCGGCTCACTCCCCGACCCCGGCTCCCGGCCCGGCGCACCCCCCGGCTCACTCCCCGACCCCGGCTCCCGGCCCCGCGGGCCCGGCCCCGCACCCAGCCCGGCCCGGCACCATGCCCCCGGCCCCGGACAAAGAGGCCCCGGCCGAGCCTCCCGATTTTCCCGGACATGCCCGGCTTTTGGGGATTTCCCCCCGGACGGGGATTTGAGCCCCCAAAAGCCGGACATGTCCGGGAAAATCCGGACGTATGGTAACCCTAGGTTTGTTTACCTTGGCCTGCACTGCTTCCCGCAGCCCTCATTGGCCCAGAGTGGCGAAACTGTGGACACGGCAGATAAACAAACCGGCCCAGCCTGCCAGGGTGCTTACCCTGGCAGGCCGCGGGCCAAAGGTTGCCAATCACTGCCCTAGATATTGAACCCAGCTCCTGTTCCTACCAACACTACCTAGCAGAAGGGTTACAGTGATATTAGAATAACCTTTTTAAAAAATTTAAAGCAAATGTACTGGGACTAAAGGGATGAACACACTACTTCCTTCAGCTTGTGTTGCTGCCTATAGTATCGCAGAAAATAAAGTGATCTTTAAACAGAAACCTAAAACACTTCGACATGCCACACTTACTTTAATCTACCAATGTCCCTCACCTCGGGAGGAAGACAGTTTAGGGAATCTAATTGTGAAACCTTAAAGCTTCAACTACAAAAATCCCTAATAGGAGAGGCCACTGGCAAAACAATTTTAATGATGTTGTTTCACCTTTAGCCTAATCTAAAAATACGAGGCTCTGGAATAATATCTGGATTTACAAATGTGACAGTGAATACAATTATGTGACCTAGTCACTGCATTAGCGTCAAACCAATTGTATCATTTTCACGAATCATACATTTCAAATCTTAGTCATTTTTGTTGCATCAGCAGCTTTGCTAGACAATGCAGACAAACAAGAGTGGACAGGGAAATCTTCAGGTTTGGTTTAGAATTGCACTTGAATCCTTTACAACTTTACTCAGTTTGAAATCTTCATGAATAGGGCACTTGAAATCAGTCATCACTTTAATACGATACAACATAAATGGTGCTTACACTGTATAGTGCCTTTCCAGATGGGGGTCTCAAGGTGCTTTCACGTGAGAAAAGCTTTGTCAGTCAGAGTAAGCCAAAGAAAAGAAGAAGGATTTGAGCCTTCATTTTTAAACAGTTGAGATGGATCGAGCATGACAAACTGCCAGAGGCAATGAATTTCCAATTTGAGGGGCACAGAAGCTAAAGGCATGGTATCCAAAAAGATTTCAGTTTTCCAGCTGGTTGCCAAGAGCCAGCATTGCAAGACCTTTAGAGACTGACCAGACACAGATTTAAATTATAGGTCTATGAGTTAAACAAGCCATTTTCATGCAATGCTCTGAAAGTTAATGATGCCTTTTTAATTATTTTTTTTAAGTTGTGCACATTTTAATGAGCCCTGTCTCAGAGACCAAAGATCTGGGTTAATATATTCCAAATAAAGAGGATCAGTAAGACCTCCAGCCAGAGCTTTCTGATCAAGCTGAAGCTTAGGCAGGGACTACCTGGCATCCACTTAAATAACAATCCAGTAGCCTAGTGCTAAAGTCCCCAAGGCCTGCCATACAATCTCAGCATGCTACCATACAGGCTGTAGTATTGCAACAGAATTTTTTTTAAGATCTGTTCACTTCAGGGCAGTTCTTGAAGTCGTTCTGAATAAGTATTAAGACAAAACTACCACTGAAGTCAATGGGAATCTGAATTTTGTGAGTAAAGACTAAGATTCAGCCCTAATGGTGTACTGATGGAAGGAAAGAAAGAAAGAAACAGGTCAAAAAAGTAAACACATAGTTTGTGATCAGTGAAACTGGCATGATGAGTATTTACTACCCAGGGAAACAACTAAATATAGCGTCAGTAAAATCATTTAAAATTTATGATCTTTGCAGCATTTTACATTCTCACGGGCCGTGATCCTATAGTCCTTATATAGGAAAGAATCCCACTGACTTTAGAAGCATTAACTGTACTATATAGAATGGAGAATCTGTGGTTGCTTACCTGAAATTTTTCCCTTCTTTGAATATTTGAAGGGATCGTTCCACAGATTCTCAGTGTGGGTTGTCATCAGTCTGTAGCAGTAGGGCACAGAATCAAAGCTGATTGGATGGTTGATGAGGATCTATGCCCCCCACTTTCCAGAAACCCCCTCAGGTTTCCAGAAACCCTCAAAGGCTAGCCACTCTGGACTGTGAAACGAACAAAAAAAAAATCTCTCATCTGCCTCAGCACCTTGCAAAAATAATACTCAACAAGAGAACATTGTGAACAAGAAAAATTAAACTACTGCAGAGAACTGTAACTAGAAGTTAAACAGGTTTCCCTTTTTCAGAAAGGCCGGATCTATGGACCTATCTCTTCAAAGAAGGGAAAATTTTCAGGTAAGCAACCACAAATTCTCCCATTTTCTCTAGAAACTAGGTCCACAGATCCTCAGTGTGGAATTTTCTCAGTAGTGACAAAATTCCTAAGGGGGGAACAAAATAACATCACTAAAAGAGAGGATTTCCTTACTTTAAGGAATCACCACAGGGTGCAGGACCTTCCTGTCTAAGGCTGCATTGGCTAAAGACTATCTATCTTGTAAAACCTGATAAATCTATGCAAGGATGACCAATTTGCAGCATTAGAGATTTCATTGTAAGGGGCCTGCCCTTTCTCAGCCCATAATGCCTCAGCTACTCATAGTGAATGAGCTCTGGTTCCATTGGAGGATTTTGATCTATACACTTCAGTAATGCACCAGCATATCCGCCATGAGCTTATTTAGATGCCTTACCACTGCTTTTTCTTGGATGAAATAAGACCAGTAAATCTGTTTTTCTTATCTTCTCAGTTCTTTTCAAGTAAAACTTTAAGGCTTGCCTTACATTTAGCAAATGCCATAGCTTCTCCTTTGGGTGAGAAGGGTTTGGAGGAAAACAAGTCAATTAGATATCTTGTTGTCAATGAAAAATCAAATTTACTTTTGGAATAAAGATGGGATCCATTCTCAAAACTACCTTATCTTTGTGAATGATGCAGCAGGATGGATCAACTGACAAAACTCCCAACTCTGACACCCTTCTTGCTAAAGAGATAGCAATCAGAAAGGTAATTTTGATAGTCAAGTAATACAATAAAACTGATTTCACAGGTTCATAGGACTCATTAGGGCATTGAACACAATGTTCAAATCCCAAGATGGAGCTCTATGCACCTTAGGAGGGTGAAATAGCTGAACTGCTCTAATGAAGTAACATATGTCCTTATGATGGGAATGGAAGATTTTCTGAATACAGTCAAAATTGCAGACACTGAAGAAATGTGTACTTTCAAGATATTAGTCTGTAAAACCTCCAGAACACTTTGGCTATTTGATGCTGAATATGTCTCTCTCCACACCAAGCTTTGAATTTATACCAGACCTTTGTGTAAACCTAGTGTGTTGATTTTCTCCTAGACGCTACCAGAGTTTTAAAGAGACCAGCAAAGTAACCCTTTCATTTTACACATTTCCTTTCAAATGCCAAGCTGTCCGATTTAACTTGTTTGAATCATGGATCCTAGGATAACAAATCTAGCCTTGGATTCAGGAAAAATGGGGCTCCACTGATGTGTTCACAAGGTCGGGAAACCAAGGCCTTCTGGGTCAATGGGCAGCCACTAAGATCACTTCCACTTCCTCCTTTGTGATCTTCTCCATTACACTGGTGCTCATGGACACTGGGGGAAAAGCATAAAGTAAGCCCTTTGGCCACTTGAACAACAGGACATCTATGCCTAGGGTTCCTTTCTCCCTTTTTCTTGTAAAGTATTGGTGAACCTTACTGTATGTCTTGATGCAAGGAGATTCAAAATTGGAACACTGAAACTGATGATGATCAATGCATAGTGAAGACTCAACTCCACCTGATGCATTTTCCTTCTGCTCAGCCAGTCAGCCTTCATATTGCTAGTGCCCTTGATATGCAAGGCCCCGATAGATCAAACATGTAACTCTGCCCACTGTGTCAATGATGCTGCTTCTTTTTTTGTAGTTCCCTTGACCTTGTACCCCCCCCAGACGGTTTGCGTACAGCATCGCCAATCTGTGTACACAAACCATCGTTACTAGAATATGACTGTTTGGCAGTGCTGAGGCCAGTTGCTGAAGGGCACACTTTATTGCCCTTAGCTCTGGAAAAATTATGTTTTTCTTTTATTCCAACAAGGACCATGTCCCTTAAGCCACCGACTGCTCAGAGAATACTCCCCATCCTTCCAGACTGTCATTTGTTATGACAGACCTCTCTGGCGCCACTATGGCCATTCATCCCTGGTATCTCTCTGGACTCATCCACCAATCCAAGGATTTCAACAGAAGTGATTGAACAAAAGTTCACTTTCGGAGATGGAAAAATCAGAAAATGGTGGGGGAATGAGAGTCCTTCTATGTATTCTTGCCCAAGGCACTTTCCCTACACTATGGGACATGATCATCCCTAGAACACTTACTAGGGTGCCTACTGATGTCTTGGGCACCTTCTCAAGAGGGTAATTGCTGACCTGATCTTGTCCCATATTTTGGGCAACAGAAAGATGTTATGGACCTCTGTGTCTATCAACGCCTCAAAATAAACTAGGCACTGAGATGGTTGAAGATATTTTTTTCCCAAAGTTTACTATCAATCCATGCTGTTGCAATGTTTGGATCATTGAATGAGTCATTTGAGTGGACCTCTCGTTGGATGACTAGAATGTCATCCAGGAAAGGATATATGTGGTTTCCCTTCTGCCTGAGAAAAGCCACCAGAACAACAAAGACTTTCATAAGCACTCAAGGCATGGATATAAGTCCAAAAAAACAGTGATTCACAAAAGATGATCTAAGGCCTTTAACATATTTTGCCTTTTCTGAGGATTTGAGGATACTGAAAGTCTTTGAAAGTTCTATGGCATACATCCAGGACCCATCTGTCTGACACAGAGAGAGGCCATTGGTCCTTGGATTTTAATAATCTCCCTCCTAGGCTCTGGTTGTTGAAGTTCTCTTGACTGTAGACAAGCATTGTTTCAAGTGTTGAAATTTGCTTTGAGGGGAGACTGATCTGTCCTTCTCCTGGGCTTAGATTTGTTCCATTTGCTTTTGTGGTAGTCTCACCTTCTGTACTAAGAGTAGTAGCCACAAAAAGGATATTTAGACCTGTAATAAGGCCAGTTATCCCTTTTCCTGGATTTGGCATTAGGAGGGTTCTTATGGTCTTTTTTTTTTTTTTTTTTTTTTTTTGCCACATCAGAAGATGAAATCTCAAAACATATGGTGCAGTGATATTTCCATTCTTCATTCAATGGGTTCTTCTGGGGAAAAATCCACTTCCATTGGGATAGTGGTGTCTTTGATGAGAGCTGAAACTGCCCCATCCATTTTGGGAAGAGACATGAAATCTGCTTTGCTACACTGTATATTGTAGAATTTTTTTTTGCACTCTTGGACAATCTCATAAACTTTTGCTGGTGTTTCCGATTTGGCCTTAATTACTTCCTCCAAAAAGATGTGAAGGTGAATGTGAGGTTCAGATTTTAAACCAGCCAGAAAATACTTTTTTGTCATTTCTGTACCAGTCCTCTCACCTTTCTCCTTACAATCTTTTCTAATAGTCTCATTTGACAGAAGCCCAAACATTTAATCACTTTTCATAACATCTTCTCAAATGATTCAGCTGGAAAAGATCTTCTTGCTTTGCTTCATCCTATGATACAGACTCTGAGATTGAGATGCACCTTCCTCCTGTGAAGAGGATCTTGACTTTCCTCTTGATTTCTTTTTTCTTCTCCGGGATTAGACTGAGCAGATTTCCTAACCTTCTTTGGTGATGCCCAGGAAGATGAGTCAAATGATGATGAAGATGAGGATACAATGAATTCTGTTCCTTTTCTTATGCTTTTCCCTTCCATGTATGAAAACCGTGTGGCAGAGCCTTTGGCTCTGGCATACTCTGGGGATGAGCCACAGGAACTGTTATCCCCTGAAGAACAGGCCGGTTTTCTCGTAAATTTCTGAGATAATTTCTTGAATCCCTTTTCTCTCTTTTAAAATTTTACTCTTTAGGGGAGGTGGGGATTGGGAACCTGAGTCAGATGAGGAGTCCTAGAAGATGCCCATTTTCTAACCTCCATGCAGAATTCTTGACTTCCCCTGGGGTGAAGGAAAGGAGACAAATTTGCCAATAAGGTAAGGGGCAGGGGAGGTTGATGAGACCTGCACTGTGGGAGAGTGCACACCCAAAGTGCTCTCACCCGCCACTCCTGGATTGCACTGCCCTGCCAATAACTACAGGAGACGGAACAAAACTGAGGGGGGTCTCCGGATGGTGGTGGCTAGTCCCTCATTGACTGTCCTATCCGCTTTGATGCTGCCAACGACAGCTACAGATAAGTGATAACCCACACCAAGGATCAGAGGATGTAGCCCTGAGAGATAAGACTTAATTATCAACTAACAGTTCCTTTTCTCCAGAATCTTCTAACCTGCAACAAGGATAATACTTCAAACAGTCACAATAGTATAGCAACAAAGAAGCATGAAGTGCCATCTAGCTGGCTCCCAGAGTATCTCAAAATCACATACCTCCCCTTCAATAGCAGAAATAAAAGTGTTCAATAGTATCTCTTGATTTGTTTAAAAGTATCAGTCCTACATATAGACACAAGTAAGCCAAAATAACAATTCTGAGATATTAAAGCACCATAATAAAACAAGTCAACATGAACACAAAAGAAAGCAACCAAAGAGTTTATATGTATTTTTACAGTACATAATTTCTGGTCCAAACAAGTGATCTTCGTGTTATATTTCTGCAGGAACTTGGCACAACTTCATTTTGCAGGGGAACAGCTATAGATGGGAAACAAGCATCAGAGTCCTGTCTGTCAAAAGAGAATGAATAGCTTAGATCCTCTGTTCCTGATGTACTGGGGTAAGGTATATTCCATATGATATATTACAATATTTACATCAGGAACAGAGGATTAAGCTATTCTTAGATCTGTGTTGTTTGTTTACTACCCACAGCTCTGTGGGTGTGTACACCTAGACACTGACAAATGTTTTCCCATGTAATAATTTACAGTGTAAGGGTATTTTTATTCCAAGTCTGAAATTACTTAATTAAGATTGATTTATTAAGGGGTGTTATTAATATGATTTACTAATTTTTACACAAAAGGACTCCATTATAATTCTGGATACTTAGCACTATAGCATGTATCCGCGCACTCTTTTCTTTTCTTTTTGTTGAACTACTTTTGTACACCCTATTTTGCTGAATAGCGTTGTCTCTTTTGCTCCAAGACTTCATTTGTGTAGTTCTTGGGACACAGCTTATCCCACAAATCAAGGCAAATACTTTCACTTTCTATTGCAATGGAGCTATATCCCTTCTGACTTCTGCCATATTCACAAATGCAGCTGTTCAGACCGTTGTGTCTGACTCAGTGCAATTTCATATGCCCAAGTGGAGACAGACTAAAACAATAGTGTCAGACATTTCAGGTGGGAATGAAATGCATCCATACCAATGTGTAGGTTTTAAGCAGTTTAAAGATCCATTTCAAGAACAGTGGTTCTGTTTTCACAATATACTACTCTGCTGGTATAAAATAAGTTTCATGAGCCATCAGTTCATTAAGGAACCAAATACAGTGACCATTCTCTTCAAGTAAGGCAATACACACAGTTTGGGATTTATAACTTATGCATTACAAAAACACTGCAAGCAAAGTAGATCCAAGCAGTACTGTTACAGCTGAACCAATACACACTCTAGCATCAGTCATAATATACACACAGGATAGTAACACTAGGGATGGTGATTTCACGTGCCTAATATTTGCAGAGAGCAATGCATCACACTTTAGCATGTCCTGCCTTTTAATATCATGGGATTAGGGGTAGGCAAACTCTGGGAGGGAAAAAAAAACCCTGTTAACATACCTTTGAACTTGTAAACATGTTTGCTTTGACTGTTTGAACCTCTTTTACATTTACATCTCAAGAATACTCTAGCAAACAAGTTTACTGGCCAAATGTTTGTAGAAACTGCACATTTAAAGAAAATATTGGAGAGCATTTGCAAAAAACGAATTCTCTGTCCAGTAAAGTAAGGATTCACAATGGAAACCTGATTACAAGATGTATGGTCACCCAGTCATGGGTCAGAAAATATGTGACCTATGTGTATGGTCAAAAGTATACTAGCAATAAACTGCTTCTGTCCAAACTGCAGACCAAGAATAGTTGGATGAAATTATTCCACAAACAATTAAAAAAGCAACACAAATATATTAGAGAAAAACATATATTCCTTGCTGACAAGTTGCCAACAGAAAAAAATGCTGGACGTGATTAAAGAAAAGACGTGTATGCTGCATTTAGCTCTATATATGACAATGAGCATCTCTTGCAAGGTATGCTGTGTTGTTGTGTTTATACAGCTTAGATCCATAAAATGAGCACAGTTTTATGGAATGGAATTTGCTAGGGGAGAAAGTGATGATACTAGTCTACACTCACAAACACAGATCTTTTCTGAATGCCAGAGTAGCTGGGTGTTTCTTCAAAAACAACCAACTGTGAAATAGTTTAAAATGTTGTCATTTGATTTTCACTGTGCTTAAGAGTTAACACCCCATTGAAATAACTGGGGCAATTCACACTTATCAGAGATTTTGAGACATATTCTATCAAGAAGCAAGTACAGCTTTCTCTAAAATTAGCTCTGGTTCAAGTAGTACTCACTCAAATATGTATGATATGGCTGTTCTCTCCAGGAGCTGGTTTTGAATGATTACATTAGCTATATCCCAGTACTAGCATGTGTTTAGCACACAAAGTAGCAAAGATTTTGGTCAGTAGGTTCACCCACTTTCTGTACTCGTTGATTACGTTTCTATTTTTCCTACTATCACATTTAATTTTAGGCATGAAAACATATTTTAAAAAGGAAGCTACAACACATGCAGATTAACAGGATATAGAAAGTCTAATATATATATTCTGGTCTTCACTACAGTGAATTTGGAATTCTTACTTTCTAGTATCTTAGAGGGCATCCACATTAATCTAGAATCTAATTGTCAAACATACTAAACCAGTTTATAAAAGTCTGTCCAGACAGTATGGTCTAGAGACCAGGGCACTAAACTGGGACTCAGGGAGATCTGGATTCTCTACCATTGACATGCTGTGTGACCTTAGGCAAATCACTTCACCTCTTTGTGCCACTTTTCCCACTCCACTCTTTGTAGGTCTTGTCCTATTTTGATTGCAAAATCTGTTGGAGAATGGACTCTCTCTCACTAGATGCCTGTAAAGAAGCCAGCACAGTGGGCCCCCAATCTGAGTTGAGGCCTTTAGATTTTACTGTAACATACGTAAAATAAAAGAATAATAAATAATAAAGGACAAACACAGGAAGCATAAAAGCAATAGCGTAGCCATTCTCATCACTAAAATACACAATAATTAGGAAAGAACATCACCACAATGCTTAACTTCTTCATTACCAAAACTTCTACCAACAACTACACTTGTATTCTAATCACATTAGCATATCAACACAAATGCTCCAGGACAATCTGATAATCAGTATTACCAGGTGTCAGGCACAAAGGGCAAACAATATCAATATTTCCATTTACCCGACTTAGAATTCATAATGTTCCCTTAAGCTTGGGCTGGAGTTTCTAAACTCTAAGGGATACATTCCTGAGCTGATGCATGAGAGATTTAGCCACATGACTCATACTAATTTCTGCAGGAGTAATATATCATAGTTAAATCCCTGTGTAACACTTTGAAAATTTATCCTGTTTAAGTGGTTGGATAGATTTGATCAAAAATGCTCAATCAGTTCTAATTATTCCATCTAAGTGGAAATCAGTCCTTGGAAGCATTTGTTAACCAGGTCATTTGGACTGAATGATAGTGTTTTTGTCTTCCTAAAAGGTTCTATTTCTCTCTGAAATCCAAAGTATGTGTCATGTAATGTCCACAGTTATCATACCTTAGAAAACTCTTTACTGGGCCCAAAAGAAAGATATTTTCAGAAACCTTCCTCCTAAATAGAGCAAATGTGCTAAAGTACCTTGCCCTTTGCTTAAACAGCAGCTGCTGCGTCCTGCAAAATTCTGAAAAACATTCTATTTCAACACAATTTTTCACGTGTGCGTGTTAAATTCAAAATACTATACATATATAGTGTGTATATATTTCTCTCCTCCTGTTGTTTATCATTAAGGACTTTTTCTTTAATATAGGGTCTTGGTAACAGAGTTCATCTTGTCTTGCTGATTATTCATCACCTGGAGTTATAATTATGGTTTCATGACTCCACAACTCACTGCTGTGATATGGTGATGTTTGTGAATCCAGGTGAAGAATAGCAGCAGAGATTATTACATGCTTAAGAAACAAAAATCCTGTTGTCACACAAAATGTTTTTGGTCTAATGACCAAGGAAAGAGAAAAGAAATACATGGCATATAATCAGAATTTTAAATAAACCCATTTCCATAGCTTTCCATGAGATTCTAGGTGCCTTAAAGGTGAAAGATTTAGTTTTGAAGATTTAGAGTGCTGTAAATCTGAAGGACATACAACAATTTTTTACACTAGTTGCAACAAGTTTGCAAAATACCTGTTTAGTACACTCTTGGAAGCCCTGCAGGATCATACCAACTGCATTGACGGCATTGAACACTTGGAAGCCCTGCAGGATCATACCAACTGCATTGGACTGCATTGATGGCACTGTAATTAACCTGATACAGTACAGTACTGGATAATCTTCAAACTGTATAACAACTGGGTAGCTATAATTAAAATATGAAAGGGGTATTTAGTGATTCTCACTTACACTGTACCACTACAATAAATAGTACAAATTTATAACCTAAGAAATAAATGCATTGGTAAAGTTTTGAAACCACCTACTAAATATGTTACTTTATACCTGTATTGAAAAAATGATAAAGCATTTAATCTGAAGGGAAGGCTTCTCTTCTATGCTGCAAACTATTCAAACTGGAAGAGAAAAGATAGACTTACTGTGTGATTTTGGGCAAGTCTCTCTCTCTCTGCCTCACTTCCCCTCTCTGTAAAATGGAGAATTTTTTCCCTTTGTCTGTCTTGTCTATTTAGACACTACAATCTATGCAGCAGAGACTCGTTTTACAAAGGGTATGTCTACACTGCAATCAGAGATGTGGCTACAGCAGATGTAGACATACCCAAGCTAGTTTTGTCTAGCTAGTGCAAGTACCAATAGCAGTGAAGCTGTAGCAGCACAGACTTCAGTCCAGAGTTTACAAGCCACCCAGGATCCTGGGTACTTACTTACGTAGCTGAAATCCATGCTGGATTAAAATTAGCTTGAATATGTCTACACATGCTGCAGTCACAGTTCTGATTGCAGTGAAGCCATATCTTATGAGTTTGAATAGCATCCAGCACAATGGGGTCTCTACATATTACTATCAGGGCCAGCTCTGGCTTTTTTGCCGCCCCAGGCAAAAAAGCCTCCTGCTGCCCCCCATCCCCCGTGCCCTCCGGCGGGGAGCGCAGCAGAGGAGGGTGCCGAGCCCGGCCGCGGCCCCGCTCTCCCCGGCCGGCCGGAGCGCTGGGGGAGGGCGCCCCCGCTCTTCCCGGCCGGCCGGAGCGCTGGGGGAGGGCGCCCCCGCTCTTCCCGGCCGGCCAGAGCGCTGGGGGAGGGCGCCCCCGCTCTTCCCGGCCGGCCAGAGCGCTGGGGGAGGGCGCCCCCGCTCTTCCCGGCCGGCCGGAGCGCCGGGGGGGAGGGTGGCGAGCCCGGCCATGGCCCCGCTCTCCCCGGGTGAGCGCTGCCCCCCCTCCAGGTGCCGCCCCAAGCACATGCTTAGAGGGCTGGTGCTTGGAGCCAGCCCTGACTACTATAATGGAATAACAAAGATCCTTTTCCACTGTTACCTGCACATATGCAAAGCTCAGAGTGAAAGTGATGGACAGCTACACACAGTTGAGAATCTGAAATTAAAAGACTAGGAAAGACAATCTCAAGTAATTGAGAATTCTGAAGGGGAACAGTAGGAATGAAAAGCTGGTGAAGAGCTGTCATCTTCACTTTCTCCTCCCTTTGTGGTGGGATTAGCATAAAAGGTTAGACTATACATTATCCTAGAGTCACTCTAATGATGTATCACTCAGAGGTTTTCATCAAATTAATCTCCCAATAATAAGACAATACAGGTTTCATGCATACTAGGTAATTAAGGAGTTTTATGAATAGATGAAAGAATGAATGTTCTGGATCCTTAAACAAATTGCAGCTTTAAATTTCATTAATTTTAAATTTACTCCAAGACTTAATTTAAGATTAGTGAAGCTCCTCCACCAGTGAAACTGGAAGCCATTAACTAAATTGGGGCTCTTGTAAAACCAAATTGTACTATTTATTGATGTCTAAAGCTGATGAAATAAGTCAAGTTAAAATACCCTGAAGAAAAATTTTACAAAAGCCCTAGAATACTGAAAATCGTTTGAACAATGTATTGTAGTTCTAGTTTCAAAATTCAAAACAGAATAATCTGTTTTCAGTAATTTTCTTGCTCATTTTCTATGACAATGGGTTTCTTTACCCCTAAAGGTTTGTAATATGGAGATATACCTATCTCATAGAATTGGAAGGGACCTTGAAAAGTCATTGAGTCCAGTCCCCTGCTTTCACTAGCAGGACCAAGTACTGTCCCTGAGGTTTGTTTTTTTGTTGTTGGTTTGTTTGTTTTTGTTCACCCCAGATCCCTAAATGGTCCCCTCACAACCCTGGATTGAACTCACAACCCTGGGTTTAGCAGCCCAATGCTCAAACCACTGAGCTATCCCTCTTGCCCCCCTGCTTTAATCCTGAGCAGCTTAGTACTGAGAGTGCAAGAAAACAAGAACAAGAGAAAATGAATCAGAGCTATCTGGCTTTTGGGCAAAGGTATTCAGTAAGCAAACCAAGCAAGACGTTTACTCGAGTCTACAGAGAATATCCAACTTGCGTGAACTTGAAATACTGAGACCTGAGTAAAACAGACACTGTTTAAAGTAATTTTTCAAGGTTTCAAGCTCTAATCAGAGTAGTAATTGTAAACCATAATAGGAAAAGCAGGTTTCAAGCTCTAATCAGAGTAGTAATTGTAAACCATAATAGGAAAAACCACAGGAGAACACAGGCTCATAACAGGAAGAAAAGAGAAAACAAAGAAAAAAACTTTAAAGTATATTTTTTGCCATGAAAAGAAACCAGGGGAAAAAGCACTTTGAAGTGATATTGAAGTTTTTTAAGAATATGGTTTTCCAGTCTTCTTCCTTTGTATGGCTTAAAAAGAGCAATGCTAGATGCCCAAGTCTAAACTGGTGATCTACACTACAATTTAGTGAAGACCCACTAAATTGACGACAGAGCGCTCTCTGGTCGACTCTGGTACTCCGGCTCCCCGAGAAGAGTAAGGGAAGTCAACTGGGGAATGTCTCCCATTGACGCAGTGCAGTGAAGACACTGGGGCAAGTCAACCTAAGCTATGTCGACTCCAGCTACAATATTCACATAGCTGGAGTACTGTAACTTAAGTTGACTTACCCCAGTAATGACGACAAGCCCTCACTTTGCTGATCTACACATTTGGCAGGAAGCTGAGAGAACATACAACTCCTGTAGTACTGGAGTCCTGCATAGCTGAACAACATATTCCCAACTTCTGTACACCTCTTTCTAGCTATGGTTTCTTTATTTTATTACTATGCGGTATTGGCCTTTTGTATCTTTGCTTTTCTTTGGTGGGCCACTGAGGAAACTGAACAAAAACTTGAACTATTGTCTTGGTCTTCTCCCTTGTTCTCCAAAGTAAATACATATAATAAGATTATCTTTAACTGCATTATTCTTTTGTTCACTCAAATACAGTAGATGGAGGAAAAGAAGGCAATCTCTTCAGAGACTCTTTTCAAAAAGATTCTTCTACAACTGGCAAAAATCCAACTGATACATTTTCTATTATTCCATTGACAATCAGCCATGGGCTGCCAGTGTTTCACTGAAAAATCCTTCTCCTGGCTTTGATTATTGATAGGATCTTTTATTCAACAAAATTTTTCATTACCTATTTAACAGTTTTCTCTAGCTGTAATAGTAGCGGAGTTTAGAGGGAAAATGAAGAGTGTGATCTTATTTTGCTGATCATCAGTGTTGTTTGAATACACATTCAAACAGCTCTCAGTCCCAAGATGTTCTTGGCCAGAGTGCTGTTTTTTCCTGGAACTGAAAGAAAACAGGTTGACTTCATAATGGCATCGAATATTAAGCATAATTTTAGATAGGCATTTAAATTGCCAGAGGTATTGAGAGACACTGAGGAACATGTTGGATAAACAAATAGAATAAGGGCCTGGGAATACTCATGAGATGAATAAGCAACTTATTACTGCAGAAGCATTGGAAGCAGCAGTGACAGGTCATGTAAAAGCACAGAATAAAGACACCTGGGAGTTATAGGCACTGATGGCAAGCAGAAAAGGAAGGAAGATAGGACAATAAGACTGAGACATATGGGGTGAGGGTCTCAGATTAAACCATTTAAATTGAAGTCATTTTATGACTGTGAATGTTTGAAATGCTTTCACTGGGGACTGTTAATGACTATCACACTAAGACTATTCTATTAGTCTGCCAGAAACTGATAATATAACAAAACTCCAGTATTTTGTCCTCTCAAAACAAGCAGTGTGTGTCATGCACTGCAGTGTTCAGAAGAAACTTTTTTCTTATCATTTTTTCAATGGAAATTCCTTCTTAAAGGATAAAATATGTTCTGTCACTCATACAATGACACACTGAGGTGTATTCCGATTGTGCACAGTTCAGACAAGGTCCTCCTCTTCTTACCTGTGTGCAAAGTGCCTAGCACATACTTGACAACTGAGTGATACAATAATATCAAGGGATATGTGACCCAAACATTTGAGCATTATAAATGTTTTTTTTAACAAGAGGATTATTCCAAAGAAGCTAATTGAACTGTAATTTTATTACAAAGTTCATTGTAATAGGGAACATTTTCAGTTCAAATGCACCCTTAAAAAGGCCAACCCGATACTATCAAAATCAGTGTCAAAACTCATTCTGAACTTCAGCAGGAACAGGATTTGGCCTGTTGAACAGGGTGCGATGTCACTGAATATCAGCTAAGAATCAGCAATGGGCAAACCTCCAAATGTTCAAGGTTTGGTTTGGATATATATTGCAGTTTATCTGAATGTCTTAACAATGCAAAAGTGGGCCACAAGTCTCACAAGAATAAAATCTTGGTGGAGGTTTCTTGTTGGTAACTTCTGAGCTTCTCGTTAGGTTGAAAATTCTGTAAGACCAGCCCATGTGGCCCCAGCCTGACCCCAGAGTTCAGAAGCAGGTGAAAGTGACAGCTCTAAAATAATTAATATGAACACCTGATCATTCTTTATTGTCAGAAGAAGATTGTCAATGAGAACACCAGAGCAATTTCTGTACCACCAGCAGGGTTCACACCAAATTGGATAGGGTAATGGAAATATGAAGCTGCCAGGTCTCACCAGACTTCCCTATCTACACCTTTGGTGACCATGAGGTATTAATGACAAGACTATGATCCCTTGCTGGGGTAGACAGAGTTGCCTTTTCGTGTGTATTTTAATAAGGTTCACCCTTCTTGTTCAAAGTATTTATGAAGCCATTGGAAGGTGTGACAGAGTCCTTGATGGTTCCTCCCTCAGTGGGTGTGGGAACCTGAACATGCCCAGGTGTCCACATTAGGTGGTCACAACACAGGCCCCACTTCCCTATTATTTGTAAGAGGGCTCTGCCCTTTGTGGGCCTTCTTATGTGTCTCCAGCTGGGGGATCAAAATGAAAGTCATGGATATCCACGCATTCAGGGATTCTTTCTCCTTGTGATACCAGCAAAGGTGGGCGGGTGAGAAGACTACAGTGCTGTCAGTGATTCAGCCCCATCATAACTGGTTTGTGGAAATCATTCTGGCTGGGTCTCTGAGACAGGTTGAGCCTGTCTGTCTTTCTCTGAGAATACACTGTACTCTCTCCCCAAGGTCAGGGTGAAAGTGTCCTTCGCAGGGTTGCCAACTTTCTGACCGAACAAAACCAAACACCCTTGCCCTGCCCCTTCTCTGAGGCCCTGCCCCGCTCACTCCACCTTCCCCCCTCCCTCTGTCACTCGCTCTCCCCCACCCTCACTCATTCACTCATTTTCACCAGGCTGGGGAGGGTCCCTTTTTGACTGGGTATTCGGTTGAAAACTGAACACCTAAGTCCTGATAGGAATTCCTAACACAGCTTCAGGAGTCCCTCCTGCAGTCTGCTGCTTAGGACAATCTTGCTCCTTCTCCACCACTGACTGCAGTTTCCTCCCTTTTAAAGGCCTCCTCCCTATCATGCATGATTGACAGGGCTGGGGGGTGAGGCTACTCCTACCAACAGGGCTTCTCTGGCCCCTTCCTTGTCCATATGGGGTCTATACACCCCATCACAGAAGGGTTACAATAGGCTACAGAGTCCTCGGCTGATAAAACCCATGAAACCAGAGACTCTATGTCACTATCTTGTTTGACCCAGTTAGTGAAGTGGAGTGCCAGATCAAGACTGGACCTAAATGACAACTTGTTGGCTAGGATCAGAACAGGCAGTATTGAGATAATGTTGGGAGATTGGGGAAAGCAGCTGGAAGGAATGGTAGAGATTTTATCTATCCCTTAATAAAGGAGTGCACCTGCCCTTGATTACTCATCTCCTCCATGTCAAGTGTTATGTTAGATGCTCTTTGCTGTTTCTGATGTTGCAGATCGCAGTGTTGCTCAAGACTTACTCATATCCTTCTGACCTTGGTAAGAAGTGAAAGACCTTTTCTTTCTGATACAGCCCTTGTTAATTACTATGCCTTTATCACAAGGAAATAGGACTTCTGTATCAGAGGGGTAGCCGTGTTAGTCTGAATCTGTGAGGGCGATCTGGCTGCAACATCTGTCACCCCATTGATCGCCAGGGTTGATTCAGCTGATCTGGCTGGCTAGGCGGGTGTCCCCTTCCTCCCTCACCGCTCCATGTGCATCCCTCCCGAAGCTGCGCACTCGGTCGAAGAGGATGACCTCCCAGATAGAGGAGTACCGTTCTTCGGTCAAGGACTTCTGTAATGGCCCCACGTATGGATTATCACACATTGAGTATACTTTACTAGTACTGTAGACTGTGTTGGCTGCCTAATAATTCCAGGTGAAGTTTAAATTGTTGTTTCTGACCTGTTAAAGGTTTGGGCCTGACAGACTGAGAAGACAAGCTTCCCCCTGTGTGATACCACTACAACTGCAATCAGCAGAGGCACCAGGGTAACAATCTTGTGGTTTAAAAGAGGCAAGAGTAAAAGTCATGAAGGGTTTTCATTTTAGGACTCATTTCCTTTCCCATCCCAAGCAGAGCCCAGATTTGTTAACCTTTAAGGCACATGACAAAGTTCATCTAGTTCAGTGGTGGGCAACAGAGACGTGCTGGCCAACGCTTCCCACAGCTCCCATTGGCCAGGAACGGCGAACTGCAGCCACTGGGAGCAGCGTGTAGCTGTGCCTGAAGATGGTCAATGCAAACACAGTCTCGCGGCCCACCAGCAGATTACCCTGATGGGCTGCGTCCAGCCCGTGGGCCACAGGTTGCCACTGATATAGTTGCTTGAGCATTTGTTGAATGGTTGAGGGATGTGTGGGTATCAGATGTAAATGGTTATTTGATTCGCAAATATTTCATTCTGGTTTGGTATTCATTGCATATTCTTTGTGAAGTAATTTCCTTCATATC
Organism: Trachemys scripta elegans; assembly: GCF_013100865.1. NCBI lineage: Eukaryota > Metazoa > Chordata > Testudines > Emydidae > Trachemys > Trachemys scripta. Next base: position 18,448,889 of record NC_048310.1, read on the forward strand.
TGTATATTTTAAACACCTATAAAAGCTAGACAGAGTCCATTAGAGAAATCTAAAGAAAGTAGATATCATTACTCAAATAAATATATTAGAAGTTATCACAAATTTTCAAGTTAGAACTTGCACAAACTGATTATTACAGTTTTGTTTTATCACATCATAACAAATGGAAATGACTTAGGTCATTTTATCTTATTTCGCTCCCAATGTATCGCTCACTATGTATGAGAGTGTAAATGAGAATGGAGAACTGGGGTAACACACGGCCAGGATGTTCCTCTTCCCTCTTCCTCTTTGTTTTATTGCATAAGGGAAAGACTGCCATCTCCAAGTCACCAATCTTAGAACTATGCATTCATTATAGGTGACAGATTGGGTCAGCAAAGAACACTAGACTACCCTGTTCAGAAATATTCTTTTCTCACCAGCCAAGAAAGATAGGCAGTAAAATGTGAAATGATGAAAGAATGGGGGAGGGCAGTCCATATTGACTGAAAACCAAGAAAACAACTGTATCCTTAGTCGGAAAAAAAATGATTTAGTAGATTTTATAGCTGTTATACTCCTTGACAAAGAAATGAGGAAAAGCTAGTAGTTTTGAGATGTACAATTAAATTCTATTAGGATATGCACAATATAATTCTATATTTACAATCTGCATCAGTTTCTTCACTTTAATCAGAAATGGAAAAATACATCCCTGTTTATTTCAAACCTATTCAAAGACACTCATGGAACCAAGCTCCCTCTTTCCCCATATATTTTCTTTCTATTTGCTGAGGCCACTGGAGATCAACAGAGCACATTAGGATCTTCTCCCTCTTTCCCTCGAATAAGCAATATTGTTGCAAAAATGAAAAAGCTGAGCACTGTCAGCACAAAAAGAGGCCAAGAGGAGAGGTAGATAGCATGTGGAAGGCAGGTTAAAGAGAAGGCCTGGAGAAAAACAGAGCTGGGGAGTGTGATGTGTCTGACATCATATAACTTATTTTTTCCTTGGTTTGCATTGGAGTCCTGTAGACATCAGCACAGCATCTATCTAACGATTCCAGTCAGAGAGACTCGGGCAGTGAACAACCTTTACTGGTGATATGCAGGACCTTCTAAAAAGAACTACACTACAAACCAGAACACACATTCTCCCACGATCCATCTGACTATACATTCAGTTAAACAGACCTTGTAAGACTTGTATTAGAGCCTCCAAATGACTCCCAATGAGAGAGAGAGAGAGAGAGAGAGGGTATGCAGCAGAGGTAAGAGGATCAGGGAAATGGAAAACTCTTAGAACACAGAATATTGGTTAGAGAGAGAGAAGCCTGCAGAAGCAGAGAAGAGTCTTTGAATCAGAAAGCAAAAAATGATTTCAGTCAAAGCCACTCAGACATGTGCTCAGATACTGCAGCGGTGCGTGCTGTATAAGTCAAGATTTTCAAGCACAGGAGCCTAAAGTGAGGCTCCTAAACCCATACTTGCCCCTGAAACAAGTGGCCTGATTTTCAAAGTTAGTGAGCACCTACTGACTTCAGCAGCACCTGCTTGGTGCTCAGTACTTTTGAAAATCTAGCTACTTATTTAGGAGCCTAATATATGAACTTCAGAGGATAGCTGTAGGCTCCTAGATTTAAAAAAATATTGTCCTAAATGCCTAGACAGAGACAGAGAGAGACATGATGGGTGAGGTAATATCTTATTAGACCAACTTCTGTTGGTGAAAGAGACAAGCTTTTGAGCCACACGGAACTCTTCAGGTCTGGGGAAAGTACTTAGAGTGTGTCAGCTAAATACAGGATCAAACAGATACGGATTGCAATTGTTTATTGATACCCTAGATGGGTTACAGTGTGGGGTGGTAGGTGACAACTAGGGCGTGCTGTTGGAGGGGATTTTTTTTCCATATTGTAATATGTTCTCTTGGGGTACTTGGGTGGCCCATTCCATGATGTAATACGCTTCTCTGGTGGAGTATCCTTGTTTGGTGAAGGAGGTTTTAAGTGGGTTAAGGTGTGCGTAGAGAGAGATGTCAGGGTTTGTGTGAAAAGTGAGGAACAACAATAGTTCTTAACCTACGCGTTTGTGGGGTATGATTTCCTTGTGCCTTAGTGACCACCTCACTCTCACAGGGAATGTGATCAGCCAAGGTATTTGAGCTGCTGGTCCCTGGATTTGTGTGTCAGAGCAATCTCAGTGGTTGGGCCTCAACTCTGATATTCACTTCCTTCTCGGTTCTACAAAGTTGGACTTTACCCAAACGTTTAGGGAGGGCTGCATGAAGAAAATCTTCATTGTCATCGGTCAAAGGTGATGTTATTGACTGTGTGTCAATTTAGATTTATATGGTAAAATGTGCATAGAGCTGTGGTGGGCACATTCTATAAACTAAAAGCAGGAAGGTGGGTAGGCAAGTAACTAAAGAGAGAGTTGACCCCAAAAGAATTGCTAAGGAATCTATAATTTGGAGTACTGCTGTTAAAAGGATTGGCAATGAAGAATTTCATCTTACAAATATATCTTTTGTCAGAAAATCATCTGCAAACAGGTTGTAAAAGTTTCATGAATATTTTATTGGTGATCCTTCAACAAATAGTTTGGGCAAATAAATTTTACCTCATGACTGATTGCTGTGAGTACTTGCTGTTCATTACCTGTTAGTCAAGTGGTCTGACGGGTCATCTAATTCATATAATATTGCTCCTGGTCCCTGATTGGATGAACTAAACTTTATAAATAGGAGGAATTTATTTTTCTCTTAGCAGATTATTCATGAACATTTGTAATTGTTCTACACTAATGCATAATTAATTAAAAGAACTTTGCAAATGGGCCAGGTGAGTACACATGAATATTTACTGACCATGGTATCTGTGATGCTTTAGCTTTCCTCGGACATTCTCATCCATCTCACCTATCCAAATTTCACCCATCCAAATGTTTGTGAATGAAAGCAAAGTGAAGCAGCAGAGATTATTCACAAGAATATTCATAATTTATTTTCTGCTGTATTCACCCACCTCTGAATGAAAGAACCATGGATCAGAACCTCAGAGGATACAAATCAGCACAGTAACACTGCTTTCCATGGAGCAAAGTAAATTTACATCGGCTGAGAGTCTGGGCCATTTTTCTAGAAAAGTTTCACTGTGTTATGTGCATTCATTTTTATTGTCATAAGATGTGAAAAAATATATTTGGTTTGAAAAATAACACACCAATCTTAAAGTTGAAATTCTAGAATACTTTATATTTTATAACATTTTAAGGTTCTCCCATCTTCAACTTCAGTATGCAGAAACCAAGCAAATTTCTTGAATTCAGATCACATACTGGACAGAAACATTATTTATTTCTTGAGAATACTGACTGGTGATGCTAACAAGAGAGTTAACTGCTAATTGTGCTATATTGTGGATAACACAGAAATGTTGATGTGTTCATGGATTATACACACTCCTTTGATACCTATTACTTAAATTAGCTAAGGTCACTGATCTCCCAAATTAGCTAATAAATCACAGCCTATTTGCAATGTACAAAGTGTACATAATTATAAAACAGCTCTATTTTTACAGCAGAGATTCGGGAAGCTAAACAATTAAACTGTCAGATTTCAGTCCTCTGAGTATGTATCTCCATTCTACGGTAATTCCTTATTTCTCCAGTATTAAAGGTTCACATATTTCACCATGCTGAAGGTGTTGCTTACTGTAAGCTTGCACTAATGAAACACCCAAAACAATTGTATACAGTTTGGCTCTGTTTAAACTCAGTTAATGTTCCAAAAAGTTCAGATTGTTTAAAAACAACTTCCAACAGAAATAAACAAACCCAGAAGAGAGCAATTACTATGGGAATATATGTGCTTCTATCAATGAATATTCTCAACTCCTGAAAGGAGGGTAATTGCTATCAGGAATGTAACAAAATGCTTGACCATGGAGGGGTCTTTACATTGTAGAAAGGGAAGATCTGATATCAAGTATCCGACTCCTGAAAATGCTCTCTTTAGTGGGAGTGACACGAGGTCCTGCATCTACACAGTGGCCAGATTCTATTCTCTGTTACACCGTGTGACCAGAACTGATGCAAGGAAACTTTTGGCTTCATCAAGTAAATACTTCAGGCACGTTTCACACAGCTCTTAAGTGCATATCTAACTTTAAACATGTGCCTAAATCAACACTTCGGTGAATCAGGACTTTAGTCCTCTTAACATGACACTCTCTATGGCTAGAGAGAACACAGAAGTGGTAAAGCCATTTTGCACAATTATTGTTTTTGAAGTTTTCTGTTTGCAATGTCTCACCTGTGTTTCCCTGGCAAGATTAGTAAAGGAGTTAACTCTTCTATTCATATGATTTATAGCTCTCTGCAAGGTTCTAGTTTTTGTCTCCTACACAATGATGATTGTGCATCTGTGAAGCTGTTACCAGTAATTAATGAGGTTCCTTTATGTGCAGTACAAAATATTTTGCTATACAGGCAGGAAGTTCAGTCTCAGGTGAGGGCTTATTGGAATGCTCTATAGGGAATGCTGGAGTGCATAAGGCTGATCATCCTGCCGCCATGGGGTCATTTTCACCCCCAGCCTTTTACCATGCAATGCCAGCGTTTGACCTAAGAAAATATTCTAAGGTGGGATTTTCAAAGCACCCTAAGGGAGTTAGGACCCCAACACCTATTGAGATTCAGCTCTCCTATGCTCCTTTGAAAATCTCAGTCCTAGCAGCTATGTCTGTGCCTGGACCATTCCTGGGATTTTCCACTTCTGTGGAGAATTAGATGAGCAGTGTAGAGTAACACCAAAGAAAGAAAGAAGCATATGCTTATGTAAACATGATGAGATACAATTTACAGCATATAATTTCCAGTCCACTTATTTTCAGTACAGAAATATTCTCTTTGTGCATATTTCCCCCTCCACTCTCTATATGGGTACCTAATAGATGATAATGTAGTGAAAGGGTAGCAGGATGCACATAAACAGGATATATATCTCCTCAATATATGTTCCACTCTATATGCATCCGAAGAAGTGGGCAGTAGCCCACGAAAGCTTATGCTCTAATAAATTTGTTAGTCTCTAAGGTGCCATAAGTACTCCTATTCTTTTTGCGGATACAGACTAACACGGCTGCTACTCTGAAATAAACAGGATAATTATACTTTTCCATTGATATCTTACATGACATACTTTGTACAAGACTTTTGGAAAAACTGTCTGACCGTGGAAACAACAGTGATATAAATGGTTACCTTATACATAGCGTCACAAAAGTTGCTTGTGTTTTTATTAATTTTTTAGTTGTTTCATAGATTTAAAATAATAAACTACTGTTTCAGTGTAATCCTTTTAAAGGGAAGCTACATTCAATTAAATGAGTCTAACTATTCATCATAAATGTTGCCATTTAGAAAGGAGGAATATGAATCCTACCTTTACAATTTTTCCCCTATAACCTGCCCTCTGCCAGATGCAATGATCATGTACAAGTAAAATGCTGGAAATGTGTTTATAATTTTTTGGAACAACTATGGTAGCTCCTTTTTAGCCTATTTGTTCTATAAAAACCTGAGGGATCTTTGCTCATAGTTTATGATCTGTGTAAAATCAATACAGTTGAGCCATTGGGTACTTATGTTTATGCAGAAAATAAAACTCCTTACTTAAATATATTCCAATGCAAATTCTATTTATGTAGCTTTTCAAAAGTAAATATTATGTCATTTTGAATGCAGGGAATTTATTTTTGTAGACTCCAGGGTACATAATGGGCCATGATTTTATTATCTTAGGCTACGCAGCCTGAAGGGAATGGACATTCCAGTGTTCTTAGCCCTTTTCCAAAGAAAAACAATTGCACTTGTAGTAAAGTACAGCATTATGTCACAGCTGTGAATGAAACCATAATTCCGGTTTACCAGATATTACTTACATTATAGCAACAATAGAATATTATCATTGGTAGGAACCATGGCGGTTACAGGCAGACATTTACTTGAACTTATTTATTACATTTTCTTTTATAAGTCTTTACTGAGCCAAGATGCCAGATAATAAAATAGGATTAAGTTTTTACCTCCTATATCAGTATTAAATTCTAAGATTAAATATTAAATAGTCAAATGTATGTCCATACACACACACACACACTCCTATATACATATGTGCACATGTATAGCTACATCTATAATTAATGAGCTGATATTTTTATGAAAAGTTTGACTGAAAATAATTCAGCTGTTTCTGAGTATGAAGACAGTGCAAATAATAGACTTCTGCCATTAAAAATAAAGATTACATCCTTTTATTTGAACAACTCTCACGTTTCAGTGGCACGGGGCAGAAAATTGAAATTTTCCCTAGGTCAGAAATGTGCTTTTCAGCACTTTGGTGAAAATCTATTTACATTTGGCCAAATAATTGATTAGGGCTTTCAATTAATTGTAGTTAATACATGTGATTAACTCAAAACAAACTAACTTTTTTTTTAAAACGAGCATTAGTTTAAAAAAACGAGCACACCTCAGGAAACAGGACTCAGCGGTGGCTGGGTGAGGAGGGAAGTACCAACTGGCGGGTTAGGGGTTAATGAAGGGGGCCACCACCCAGGCTGCTGTGTTCATGGGGCATCGCTAGACGCCTTCTTGGCAGAAGTGCCCCTCCTCCTGCCACCCTGCTCCACTGCAGCTCCTGCCTCCTCCCCATCCCCAATGAAGCCGCCCCTGACCAAGCTACTCCAGAGCAGAGCATGACTCCTGTCTATTGCTCAGAGCAGAGTGGGCGGCTGATGTCAGGGTGTCCCCCTCCCCAGGCCTGTGTACCCAGTCACCACTGAGCTGGGGTCAGGGAACAGGAGGAGCCTGCTGCTGACAGATTCAGGCTCCTCGGTGCTCTGCTTAAAGAGACAGCAATCCCCAAAAACACACACACACACTCTCTCTCACACCAAACCAAAATCTGAAGTGGCACACCTGGTGAGCCAGGAGAGGCTCAAGAGCTGCGGGATGGCCAATGGGCTCCGGCAAGATGCAGCCCCCGTGCAACAACGTGCAGCTCACCTTGAGCCACAGGCCAAGCGCCAGGCATCATGCGCCACAGCAGCAGTGCAGAAGTAAGGGTGGCAATACACCACATCGTGCCATACTTATTTCTGTGCTGCTGCTGGCAGCGGCGTTGCCTTCAGAGCTGGGTGCTCAACCAGCGCTGCCCATCCAGCCAGTGCTTAATTTGTGCTGGGGCTGAGCCCGGCACTTCTTTCAATACAAATTAAGCACTAGGGGAAGGCAGCAGGGCCTAGAGGTGATGGGAGGTTGGGGCCTCCGGGGAACCCGTAGGGAACAGGGGCAATGGGGGGGAGTGCAAGGGGGCCTGGGCAATGGTATTCTATTATTAACAGTGGGATTAAAACTGCAATTAACCATGATTAATTTTTTTTAATTGTTTGACAGCCCTATTATTTATATCTGCATGATAGATAGGTATGGATAGAATGAAGCAGACTCTGAGAGGATGAAGCCAAGAGAACATAATAAGGTGCAAGAGAGAAGTTGATGAGCGAGCCTGAGGTGAAGGAGAAGTGGATAGGAGTAGTGGCAGAATGGGGAGATGAAGGAGAAGATAAGGCGAGTTCTAACTGGATAGTTTCAACTTTGTTGTAAAAAATCTTGGCACCAAAGGATGAAAACAGGAAGATGTGAGATGAAGGTAAAAGGAGGAGGATGAAAGTCAAACAGATCCAAGACGTGAAGCCATTTTCAAAGGAAGGGTTCAGAGCTGATAAAAGAGAAAGCTACAATAACAACATAGAGGCAGTTAGAATATCTACAACTGATGGCTTCCAACTTTATGAGTAAAGTCCACTCCCCAATCCTCCACACAACCATGCTGGACCTGCTTGAATTCACCTTCAGGCTCAATGAGGCGAAGACATGCTGTGTATCTGGTACTGGGCACTCTTGCCACCAAGTGGAAGGGAAAAGGAAGGGAAGCTGAGTGGGTAGACACATGGCTCCCCTCTCCTCTTTCAACCTGGCCAATAGAAACTGGCTGGTGTAGGAAGGTAAGTGTGTTAAATATGAAAAAGGATGTAGGAAATAACTACCCTTCCCCAGCTAAGTGCAAAAAGGAGCCTGGGAAGAAAATGTGTCTCAGGGCTGAGGATCAAGAATAAATCTCACCCTTTGTTAATCCATTATGTGCTATAGTTTTATGTAGATGGCTATCCCGTTAAGCATGAAAGGTATATAAATATGAAGGGTTACCTGTAAACCCAATTAAGAGATTTGTATGTTTGGGAGAGAAAGAGGCACAGAGTGGGTCCATCGTTAGAGATGGTATATCACTTAAAGTTGTAATAGCATTTTCACTGTATTGGAAATGTGCTCTGTATAATTCCTAGCTTTTGTTACATTCATATTTGGGAGTCATTGAAGAATTTATTTGCTATATAATGGAGATCCATTTCCTTCAACAGCCTTTGATGTTCTGCTTTGTCATTTTATTATTAACCTGTCTAATGGAAAGATGTGATAATAAAACAACAAAATAATGTGAATTGCTGTTGAAACAAATGGGATGACAATACATCGCAAAGTGGTAATTATGTGGCTGATATACAAACTGTCAGCTTTTTGTTACTAATCTCAAATACTATACAATTACCCACACTTCCAAAATTACATATTTAAAAATACTGGTAATCAAAGGTTAGTGAATTATAATAGGAACAAATTCTAAGGGTGAGAAAGAAATACATCTAAACAGAGAACCTGCATGAGAGAGGGATAGAAACATGGAAGAACTTCAGATAAACAGTTTCAGAACATAATGAAGACAGATAAGCCAGGTTTAATTCATGTATCTACCTGCAGTTTTACACAGGTAACTTGCAACATGGCAATGGAAAGCAAGGCTACCTTGCTTACCTGGCCATGTTCCTAATTGTCATGCCATGATGTCTGTTCATTTTATTATTCCCAGTGACCAGCTACACAATTTTGCCTGCTGCTTGCTCTACTTCTTCACTTGTTTCGAAGATCATTTTAAATATGAATACTGGATACAGTATTCCAGGAGCGGACACACCAATGCCAAATAGAGAGGTAAAATAACCTCTCTACTCCTACTTGAGATTCCCCTGTCTATGCATCGAAGGATCTCATTATCCACCATGAAACCCAAATCTTTTTCAGAGTCTCTGCTTCCCAAGATAGATTCCCTATCCTGTAAATATGGCCTACAGTAAGGGTAGAATGCCCTCAATGAAATGGAAATATGGCAAACTCAAAACTGAGTAAAGGAAATACTTTTATACAGAGTGTATGATTAGACTATGGAATTCATTGCCACATGATGTCACGTGCACTGTGGGATAGCTACCCAGAATGCAGTGCTCCGTGCGTCGATGCAAGCCCTGCTAGTGAGGATGCACTCCGCCAACACAAGTGTCGTGGGGACACGCAAGATCGACTTGCTTAAATCGGAGGCTCGATGTCGACTTACATAAAGTCGACTTTGTAGTGTAGACGTGGCCTTAGGTTGGCGGAAAGGACTCGGTAGTGTAGACACATATACATTATTAGATCAACTTAACACAGCTTTATGTTGACCTAAGATTGTAGTGTAGACCAGGCCTAAGTGATTTGGATTGCTTGGTAAGCTGGGCTCACACAAACAACATGTGTGCTTCCCCACATGGTTAGGAAGTGGGGTCAATGAAACCTATTGTTGGTTCCTACTGAGATTCTGCTTCCAAAGCCCTAGTGTTTCCTGCAGGAGTCTGTCTTACCTGCAGGAGTTTAGCTAAAGAAAAGGTACCTCACACATTTTCACTGTATCAAAACTAATGTGCTAGAACATAGGACAGCAAAGAAGAAGGCTGATCACCAGCACCTCATATCCACTCCACTTTCTAGGCTCACATTATCATGCCCTTACAGATCCTCTGGGTTTGCCCACTCAGTTTTCATTGCTTTGATTGGATGAAACACTATTGTCCACACAATTAGTGTGTCAAATGACTCTGATCCCTCCTTTCCTGGTAATAATAAAAGTAAAAGCAGTAGTAGTGTTTTATATAGTTCTTGTTAGTTATCTGCACAGTTAAGTAACAGAAAGAACAAAAAACAAAAAACATAGGCCCAAATTAGTAAAAAATGCACACACTCATTCACATAGGCACTGCAGAAAACTTGGTCCCTAACTTCTTGTGGATACTACAAAATACTGTCAATTTTTTCTTATTTGGCAGTAGAATGTAACTGAAGCATGTTCCTTCATTTGTATTTATTTTGTTTATTTAGTTTTTAAATAAGACACCTATCCAGGCTCTAGGTATCCTAACACACCACTCATGATACAATAAAATCACATCAGCATTAAAATAATCATTTGAATAGTACTCAGCTTGTCAGACTCCTAAAGAAACTCCTTTCATTTACACTGAATAGTCCCTCAATTATTCAAATATATCCCACGCTTCCCAGGACATCAAGATAATCAAGGCTGGATGTATGAACATCACAGGGGAAAATAAACCATTTGAACTTATACCTCAAGTATTGAAAATGAACAGAGTCAAGCTGTAGTTATTTTATAACTCCCTCTCTTTGGCCCTAGTGTTGCAAGGTGCTGGATCAATGAGAATTGAAGGAATTTGGGACCTCCCAAAAGACTTTCAGAACCTTAAACAATAGAGGTCTTTTCAAGCAGTTTGAAACCTTTCATGGACTTTTTTTTCCCAAAGATTTATTTTTCCTGTTATACATCATAAAGCATGATCTAGATAGGTGCTCAAAATGATCTCCTTTATCTAAAATGATTTAACAGCCATAACACTGTACATACCTTAGCTCTGCAAATTACACTGTAGTGCCCAGAAAGGTAACCATGGGTCTGATATGATGTCCTCTCATCGACTTCAGTGGGCTTTGGATCAGCCTATAACATAGGCTTCCCTGTGGAGTTTTATAATTCCTTCAAACATCTGCTCTTCCCATTATTAAAGGCAGTTTTCCAAAATATCTTTACTATTAATCTACAGACAGGAAAACAACCTTGATAAGAATGTCTATCTCTGTAGTAGTTATATTTCCTTATCATTAATTAATGTAGAGAATTGTAAGATCCATGCTAAGATATAGCCTCTCGCCATGACAAGATTTTTCCAACATTCAGCCCAAGACAGATTTTTTTTAAACTAGGGTTAAGTGTAACTTAAGACAATTGACAAAGTCTTGTGCTCAGAGGCATTCAAGGGGAGCTCTTGTTGTTTCCTTTGATGCAGAAAAAACTTTTGAAAAAATACAGTGGAACGACCTATTACTAATACTGCAGTGGTTTGGTTTTGAAACTGCCTTTATTCAAAGGAATCAAATTACCTCAGGTAGCAGATATTTGAACTAGAGATAGGCCCAAATAAATCCCCTGGATCCAAACTTTGAGTAGGTTCAGAAACCAAACACTATCAGAATCCAGATGTCAGAGGCAGCTTTTATATCACAAAATATATGTTCAAAGAACATTATTAATTTTGCAAAGTCAAGCATTCAAAAGTTAGGAAATAAGAGAATTAAGGACCTTAATCCAGCCCTGATGACTTCTCATCCAGTGTCCCTTTCGCATACTAGCTCCCAGCCCTCCCTTCTGTTTTCCTCCCTGGAGCCCAGTCAGTACCTGTTTCTCCCCAAATCTAGTCTCCTTGCACAACCTGTGCCAGTCTCCCCTCAACTCCCCATTCCAGTTCTGCTCCCTCAAATCTCCAGTCTTAGTCTCCATCCCTACCATGCTCGTTTGTCCCTATCTACTACCCCTGCAGGTCTCTTTCTTGTCCCATCTGCATTTCAATCAGACAGCTTCCTCCTCCATGCTGCCTGAGCCCAGTGGGGACATCACTGAAAGGACAAGAGTCTCCCTGCTCTCAGTTCAGGTTCAGGTTTCCAGACCCAGCATGGCCAGCAATAGCCCAGAACAGCAATTGCAAGGAAAGCCATGCTCAGCCCCAGATGGGAGCATGCCAAGTTTAGATAGAATCTTTGGGGAATTTAGCTGTTAAAATCTAAGAAGTCTATACTAAACATATGCAAAGTGCGATTTTTTTCAAAGGTTTATAACTTGGCCCCAACATGGGCAGATTTTCACTGGGACAGCAAAAATTATATCCCTGACACAAAGGCAACCGCCTGCCAAATTTCAGTCTCTGCTCCAAAGCATGGGGACACTGGAGCTTCTCAAAGAAGGTATGAAGAATTTTTTAACATGGGCAAAACACTGTATTATTTCCTAGCCTGATTTTCAGAAAAAATGAATTGGTTGGAGTGAAAATTTTCCAAAAACATTTATCCTGAGGCAGACATCCAGCATAGAAAATTTCAGTCTAAATTATTGGAAATTGGCAAAGTTGAGCAACTAAAAACAGGGCCTTCTAATGGGAAGTCAACCTTAATAAGAGGTGGTACTACCAGCCCTGCATATAATAAACAAAATCACAGATTGGATCACCCTGATCTTCCGAGGGGTACAGGGTTCAAATTCTGGATTCAGGGCTATCATCTCCATTTTGTGGGCATTCCTAGTTATAACATTGATGGAAGTAGGAGATAATCTCACAATAGCTCCTTTTACCTGTATGATTTAATTTGGGTGTAGAGGTTCCTGGAGCCTTTTATGCTGTTCTGCTGGTACATCCTATCATCTAGGCCAGGGGTCGGCAACGTTCGGCACATGGCTCACCAGGGTAAGCACCCTAGTAGGCTGGGCCAGTTTATTTACCTGCTAACGTGGCAGGTTCGGCCGATCGTGGCCCCCACTCACCGCGGTTCACCGTCCCAGCCCAATGCGGGCGGCGGGAAGCAGCGCGGGCCAAGGGATGTGCTGGCCGCAGCTTCCCGCCACCCCCATTGGCCCGGGATGGCGAACCGCGGCGAGTGGGGGCCGCGATTGGCCGAACCTGCCAACTCAGCAGGTAAATAAACTGGCCCGGACCGCTAGGGTGCTTACCCTGGCGAGCCATGTGCCGGACTTTGCCGACCCCTGATCTAGGCCCAATGAACCAGGAAAGCCACATTTAAGCCTTCGTGCTCCAGTTCAGCATGATATGTAAGTATGTATGTACATATAAGGACCTCAGTAGTCCCATTAAATACTATGCTGAATTGGGGGTTTGATGTGGGGGTTAAATAGTGCAACCTGTGGGCCCACTGCATTGGGGTTTATTTCATCCAATATGCTGTACTCAATTTCATGCAAACACACAGAACATATTCTCTGGCCATTGATAAAGGCACTAGGACCCAAGTGGTCCTTGCCATGTAACCTTGGGGGAAAAGTGCAGAGAGAAGCTAGCCAGAGATTCCAGCAGATGCAGTCAAAACAGAAATCTTTGGACATTTAGAGAACTTACTACAATTTTGATTAGACGTTCTCTGCCCTGTGCTGGTGGCTGTTTGCTCCAACTCTCACCCTCCTACTCCCCCCAGTCTCTATATAAAGGGTCTATGTTTGTGTGTTATACCCCTTACCAGCCCTAAGCCTGTCTTGTCAGTTTAGAGTTCTAGGGGCCATCTCTGGGTTTGTACCGTGTGTAACACAATGGGATCCCATTCTTGGTTGGGCCTTAGGCACTCAGGTAATAAACCTGATAAATAAATTAAAGTTACCGAGAGTTTGGGAGTTTCCCATAAGTATCAAGAAGAAAATAAAAAATCCCATAGTGGAATCTTGATGTTAAAGGGTTACGTGCAATCATACTTCATATAGCATTCCTCCTGAGTACTGAGGTTCTGAGAACTATTCTCCTATGCTGCTTTAGAAATACAGCTGAGTTCTCATTACTGTGTCAGTTAAGAAACACCTTAATTTACTCTGTCCCAAACTAAATAGCTTCTAATTATTTCAGTGGCTGCTTGGTAAACTGTATTGGTTTTGTTGGCATTTGGCTAAAACATCTTTAGAAACGGAAAGGGTAGGAAAAAATGACTAGTATAAACATTATTGAAAATCTCCCTATTTTTCAATTTAACAAACAAAGGATATATATTAATTTGTCATCTCTCTTAAGTAAACTGTTCTATTGAGAGAAATCCCATCTGTCACTTATTGCAATTCAAATACAGTATATAGATTTAATAAAGTTACATGCCATTTTTAATTTCCTTCCCTTTTCCTTTCTATTTAGTTGAGCTAGACTAATATTCTAGCCTGCTAACAATGACTGGACCCTAAACTGTAGCGATATTTGAGCATCGTGACATATGGCTCAATTACTCTTGATAAAAATAGACTTGACTTATCTTCTTCTTATCTTCTTTTTAGCCATGCAACAGCCATAAAAGCAACAAACCATTAACTAAAGTGTTGAGGCTTGACGTTCTATAGAATACCCATTATTATTGCATTTTATATTAAACAAAATGATTGAAGAAACAGTTATATAGAGCCTGATCCTGGGGACTGATTATTCTACACTTGAGTGTCAATCACTTTTGTGGCTCCTTGATCCTTGGCCCACTGGGCTCTGTTTCAGCCCAGGGGAGCAACTTAGGGAAGAGTCGGGGATTCTCTAACTTGTACCAATTGCAAAGGGCCTCAAGGGATGGAGTGCAGTAGTGCTCTAGGCATGTTCCCTTGCTCTGCCATGCTCTCCAGGGGCCAGGAGTGGAGTGAAGCTTAGAGTCATCTATGCTGGCTCAATGAGGTTTCCCCTGGAGTAGGGAGAATTTCTCAAATGGCCAGATCAGTGCATCACAGGCATAAGAGACACCAGGATGTGGCTCTAAGATGGTTTTTTAAAATGGAGGAAGCCTCCACTCAGCTCCACAACTCAGCAACCTACTGCTACCAAGAACTATCAGCATATTTCTCAGAGAAAAAGCCCTTTGTGTCTGAGATGGGCTTTCAGGACACTAGGAACCATACAATGGACAGAGGCCAAACACCACAAGGCTTGTCTTCTCCAAACATGGCCCATTCCCTCAGCTGGAAGTGCTAGAAGCCCTACAGGAAAACCAGGCCCTTCCATGTCACTCCAGTCTTTGAGTTAGCCTACAGCATTGGGGGGTCTACCTGAACTTCTCGCTGCGTCTGGATACTTAGGTAGTCAGAGCACTGAAAAATTTCTTCTTCCATCTGTGGCTGACAAAAAAATTGCAGCTCCGCTTGTCAGCTTTGTCCTTGTATCAATGCAGTTATGAGCACTAGGCTTGGTGATTTTACTACTTTGTACATATTTGTGAAACTCTCTACCTTAGCTAGTTCAGAACACAGACACCCACCTACTCAGCAGCCCAGGCAGCTAGGAAGACAACATCCCAGTGCTCTCTCTCCTCTTACCATCACACTGCTGAATACCTGGTCTAATTCAAGGTATTGGTCCTCATCTTCAAAGTCTTATATGGAATTGGCCTAGGCTACCTAAGAGGCTAATTTATCTGTACGTCATGACCTTCCATGCCAGCTACCTTCCACTGGCACACTAGAACTGCCAACCACAAGAGGGGATCTTGTATACTCTGGAGACAAAAATTTCTCAACAACAGCCACATAAATCTGGAACTCATCCCAGACAGATCAGGGT
This sequence comes from Trachemys scripta elegans, assembly GCF_013100865.1. Classification (NCBI taxonomy): domain Eukaryota; kingdom Metazoa; phylum Chordata; order Testudines; family Emydidae; genus Trachemys; species Trachemys scripta. The sequence goes on from NC_048310.1 coordinate 18,464,458, forward strand.
GGATATACATCTCAGATCAAAATGCAAAACCCATTTCTTTGACCCAGCCTTCCGACAATTAACACACCCCAAAAAGAAATAAACAAAATAAATCCAAAGTCCAGTCCCTGCTGATTGGAGGGAAAGAAGGAAATAAGATACATTTCTTTATGAGCACACTTAGTGTTTTAAGAGGCACTCAGATACTATGGTGATGACTCCTATATCAGAACTTATATTGATAATACCTTGGGTTGCAATGTCATCAATATTGACAAGCTAAACAGAGTCAGGTCATGGTTGGTCCGTTCTTGGAGGCTAAACCTCCAAGGAAAACCTAGGGTGCTTTAAGAAGTACTGTTGCTGATTGAGTGGATGATAGGTTTGTCTTTGAGGGATTAGTAAACCAGTACTCTAGCATTCTGTGATATGCTACTGCAGGAGCTTTCTTCTGAACTGCATGTAAAATAGAGATTTTGATGATCTGTGTGCATTAAAGGTCCCATGGAACTTACTTCAAGAGTAAGTGAGTTAGTCCCAGAGTCCAGGCCAAAGTTCAGTTTTGGGAATTAAATTCTGCCCACTGTCAATTCCCCCTGCTATTTCAGTTGACCATAGTGTCCTTCTTAAATTACTGACCTGAACTGTTGTGTGGTGTGGCTGTGTGCTGGTAATCAGCTGTTTTATGCCACCCCAAAGATAGATATATTTCTGCAGTGAGTAAAATATTTTTTGTAACTATAGAGAGTTTATAAAGTGCTTTAGATGCCTTAGAACTAAAACTGCAACATACATAGAATATATTCCAAAATGCACAGGATGCAAAAACAAAAGAGTACAGTTTACAAAAAATCAGGATGTCTTGGGGTGGGATTTTTTTAAAGGAGGTGATACTGAGGAACGTCATAGATTCTCCATAGCTTGCCCTTGGTCAGCTGCCAACCCTTTTCCGTCTCCCATGGAGAGTTTTCCATTCAGTTCTGCAATGTGGAGGAAAGTGTTATATAGTCATCTGACTCTCTAACTCTACAATGGGAATGGTCAGGGCAGTAGGCTTACACTGGATATATATATTGCATGGTGTTATATTTATTGCAGTATTTGTAACATTCTCTCTGCTCACTATGGGAAATACCTGAAACACTGTCTCAATGTAATTACTGTGCCTATTTTTAAAGGTACTCACACTGAACTCCAAAAACTCTTGGAGGATGGGGGAGAGGATCACCACCATTGGAGACAGCCACCATTGTGAAGCATCAGAATAGTGGGAAAACAGCAAAACACCTACCAAAAAGTGATCTCGGGATTCTTGATAGAGGGAGTTCTTGAATAATGATTTTGGGTGCCGTCCATGTGGCATTTGGAGGTTTGGGTTGATATAGGAGCTGCTACCAAGCCCCACCTATGATTCAAAATATAATTTCTGATGGTGATGGTCAGAGAGAATTTACAAACTTCTCTCTCTCTCTCTCACTAATTAAATTGTATAGGTTACCAAAGCAAAAATACTCTGAATATTAGCTTTTCCCCTAAGAATCTTTATGGAGTTTGTGAGCCTAACAGCCCCTTTATGCCAATGGGCAAAGGGCACGCTTCACACACTGTTGTCAGAATATTTAGCCAAACAGTGTCTTGTAAGGTATCATATCAAAACTGGGAGCATACTGATCACGAATATCATTGAGTGCTGTATACTGGGTTGTGTATAAAGAATTGTGTATGTGTGCTGGAAACACATTCTTAAAATATGATTTGGAGGCAGTGTATAAACGGGGGCCTGCCCTCAACAAAAGAATGTGGATCTACCTGCCTGACTGGCTTGATTACAGGCAGAGAACAGTGGAAGTATATTTACATAGGAGGTAAACAAAGCAGTCGAGCTAACAAGTATCAGAGGAAATGGCTTGGTTAGCACACCAGGGGACACTCCAGAGTCTGAACCGCCAGGAGATCTTCCTGACTCTTGAATTAAAGACAATGGACTCTGGAAAATATAAGGGGAGCAAAGAGACATTTTTGTTATCCATCCATTACAGAACAAAGGGGATAGCATCCTCTGATTCTGTGAGCATTGCATCCTCTTGCCAGAATAGCTGGAGATGCTGGTAACTTGATGCAAGTGAGAAAGCTTTTTAGGCAAAGATTGTAGCATGCTAAAGCAAAGTCTTAGACATTAGAGAGTGTGTTTTATTTTATTTTGTTTGTAATCGTACATGTCTTTTTTTAATGTTGCTTAGTATCATTTAAATCATCGTTCTTTATTAATAAACTTATTCTTAGATTTATTATAAGCCAACTCAGTACTGTTACATTGAAATCAAGTGAGTCCTCAGCTAAACTAAAAAGGCTAGTATGTGTACTGTCTCTTGAGAGGGAGCAAACTTAATAATTTCTGAGAGTGTCCAGGGAGAGAGTCTGGACACTGCAGAGAGATGCCTCAGGGGTCCTTGGATTTGCCGATTGTTACCTGCAAGGCAAGGTTAGGAGTGGCAGAGTCTCACTGAGTTTGCTGGGGAGGAGGACAGACTGGTGTGGCAGGGAGCTGACGCACAGTTGAAGTTCCAGGAAAGCTCACCCTTGCTGAGGTAGAGAGGTAACCCAGTGACTTACGCTTCTGGTGCCCTGAGGAGAGCATCACAGAATTACTGACTCTTTCATTACCACATTTAAAAAAGCATCCATTTACAAGTGCAAAAATCTGAATTTGTGTGGTAGCTGGAAATGTTATGTATGCTAACAGATGGGTGTACATGCTTGCAGGTGCATTCTTACAGGATACAGTTGGGAATGCAATACTCATGCCATAAGAAATTGAAAAAGACAGAATAGGAAGTCGGGCTGTGGTTTAATCAGAAGAGTAAAATATTTTGTCCTTAGCTTTCTGGGGAGCTAAGAACAATGACATACATTATGCCTCACGTGTACATTTTCAAATGCTTTCCTCCCTTGCAGATTTTACGCATTTTTATATCCACGAAGACTCAAGAAGATAAATGATTTTATGGGCAAAGGCCAAGTATTGACTGTGACCACCTGTGAAGCTTAAGTAGTTAATGCTCTTCCTTGTATTATAAAAGTTATGTTTTTCAGGTTTTCAAAAGCTGCACATGCAAGGGGCAGGGAGGTTGAATCCATTTTTCAAAGCAGTGAGTTTTTTAGAAATTCCTTTAGAAATCAAAAGGAAATTGCTACAACACATCATTTCTACTGAACTTTTAAAACAACACATAGAAGCAGCATCCTCTAAATTCAGGTATGATATACGTCCAGTTTTTGTAACCATGTGATTAAGGGTTTGATCTTTTACCAAAATAGTTACACTGGGTACTACCCCCTGTGTGGATACAGTTATAGAGTACAAAGGTGCCATACATCGATGTAGTTCATTCACCTTTTGTAGAGGAATAGTTATACCTGTATAAAGCACCATTATACTAATATAACTGTGTCTACACTAGGGTGGTTTTATCTCTTTAAGCATACCAATATAGTTAACTATAGCAGTAGAGTTAAAGTGGTACAACTTTCCTGTATAGACAAGCCCTCAGTTTTCTTGCAGCCCCATTCATGGTGTTCAGGATGGTGAAGAGCAGAAAAAACATCAGGGCCAATATCAGGACCAAAAGCAGGCCAATGAAGGGGAAAGGACTATTACTGGCCTAGAGGATTCTCTGTCCTGTAGACTTCAAAATCTTTGGAGAAGGAAATCTCCAGGAGCAACCTCTTACAGCTTCCTTCTGGCCTTTTAGCAGAGGCGTTTGCTACCCTGCAAACTGAGCTGCAGCCCCACCCCAAACCTAGATGTCCAAGGCCATCTGTGTATAGGGTCAAATCTTGATCCTGGGACACCCAAGATCTGTGGCGCAGGGAACTGTGTGCGTCCACAGCCCTCTACTTCTTCCTGCCATACCCAGCACTGGCTTCCACATGCTCATTCTTCCTTCTCCTTCACCACCTTCAGCTGGGTTGACCTCATGGCCATGGAATGCCTTCTACTGGGTACAAAAGAAAAGGAAGTTGGTGCATATGTGCCTCAACATCCTTCCAAGTAGCAGGTGGGAGATCTACACTCAGCGGCACACCTTTGTGTGTGGATCTAGGGGAAGGGAGAAATGATCTGGGACATTATCTTTTGATGTTTACAGGTATTTCAGGCATTAAAGGTAATATCCAAATATAATTTGAGGTTTTGTATTTGGTTTCACTGCAGCTTCATAGTTTCAACAGGTAAGTTGCAATTTTTGGTAAGCTCGGCTGTAAAAAGACCATATGAGTTAGGTACAATGATCCTAACTATGTGACATAATTAGCTATTCAGACCAATGTGGTTTTTATCTAGTTTAAACACAGTAGTCCCAGTTGTTGACTCTCCTCATGAAAATATTGATTCTAAGTTCCCTAGTTTATAATGTTGTGATCCATGTTCTCTGCCTATTGATTTACCCTTGATACTTCAATCAAATTGTTGTTTATTTCACCAGTAAATTTATCTGCTCTCTCAAAAATAATGAGGAATAATAACAGGAAGGTCTACAAAAACCTTGTTTTGATTGATTATATCTTTACACTCTCTTGGGGAAGCCAACTTCATTTGAAAATAAAAAAAGAAAACTCTTAGCTTTTTCTTTTTTTAAGATCTTTGTGGCATTTTTACTTCTTCTGAGTTTTTCTTCTGAGATGTACATATATGGGGCTTTTTAGGAGATCGTGGGAGTGTGATGTTACGATTTGGTCATGATTGCTTTGGCACTTGACATTTTATTCTACATAATGATTTAGCCAATCTTAGCAAAACTATCATTATGCAATTTATTGTTTCCCCAAAAATGTTAGTTTCACAGATACTATGATGACTCTGAACTACATTTTATAAAATTTTTATTGAAATAATTTTAGCCTCCAAGGAGCAGGATAGTGACATTCCCCCCCCCTCCCCCCCTTTTCATCACTTTTCATTTAGGAAAGAATAGAATAAGGCCCTCGGAAGAAAACACTGTATGTCCCCTGTCAAGTCATAAATAGATTTTGCCTGAATAAAAGTGAGCAAAGACCTCTAGATTTGGCTCTTGGAGCAAAATTCCCCTCTGTAATCTGCCCTACAGAGCTGTTATCTGCAATGTGAAATTCTGTATTATGAATTCAGTTCCTGGGTGGAACTCCCAATCATACCAATGGGAATTCTGTTCAAGCTCTGAGTGCAGAATGAGAAATAGAAAACTGAAGGGTAGTTATATGCAAGAGCAGAATTTTGCCTATAAAAATGTAAATTTCTTTATTTCCAGAATGAACTATAGAAAATACACTATAATCATTTTTCCAGTTAGAAAATACTGGTTTTAGCCAAACCACTAATCACATACCCTATCATTTAATTGTAGCTGCAGTCGCTAGTGGAGACCTGTCCACCTGAATCCATTTTAGGCTAAAACAGCTACATATCTTTTCCAGGAGTCTGATACGTTACCCAATATTTTCATTGCTCCTACTCCTTCGCCTTATTATTTCATGTTTGGGAACAAATTGTTAGAATTGTTAATTACACTGGGCAAGTTATTGATCTTTATACTGAAGAAGTAGAGTTTATACTGACACTCTTACAGGGCTATTTAAGGCACTGTGACTTGTTGAATATCCCTCAGCTTTGTGCTCTTTCCATACCCTCTGATGGGGTCACTGAATGACAGGATCAAATCCTGGATTTGGAGCAAGGGAGGCTTCCTTGAAGACCTAATGATACTGCAATTGCTGCTGCTTCAGGTCAGTTCTGGGAGTGGATTTCTCAAACTGAGATTCAGCTCTGAGTGAAGGCAAGGCAAAATAAATCTGATCAGATTTAAAAAGCAAGCTGGGCCAAACATATACTGAAAATCCAGGAGAAGGTGCCAAGCAAAGGGTACATTCAGTTGGAGAAAGGCAGAGAGAAAGAGAGCCCGAATGTGTAGGAGAAGCATTGCTAATTTTTTTGGTTTGTTTTTCTTCTCTGTGCATGCATAATGAGGGGTAATTAGCGCTTTCTGTGAAGTGAACTTTTGTATTTCAAAGTCTGGAAACAAGAAAATCTTGGAAACCACTCTTATTTAAAGAGAACACTGCATGATATTAGAGACCAGACCTGAATGGGTTTGGACCCAAAGGAATAATTGTGTGTGCAAGACCCTGCAGGCAAAAGCTGAAAGAAGAATCATAAATGTTGCCATCAAATTGTTAATATTTCTTGAAAGGAGAAAAAGAATGGAGTGGAGGAGAACAAAGAGCACAAGGCAGTCCATCTCTCCAAAGAAACACATACTCGAACTCTCTGCCCTAGGTGGTCAAGTCGGGTCTGACAATTTACACCAGCGGAGGATCTAGCCCTGTCTCTGTCATCATGAAATTAATCCTCTAAATATTCATACAGTGAGTTATGATGTGCAAACATGCAGTAAGAAAATCAAATACATACAAAAGAAAACAGCAGGGGGGAGCTCTCCACTTCTCACAGACATTCCAAGGTGGATGGTTGCCACGTTCAGTGGATGACATCATAGCCTGAGTTTATGAGCATCTCCAGAGAATGACTCTTGCTTGAAGATAGTACCATATATCTGAGAATGATGCAACCAGCATGGAACTACAGCACCTATCTAACGATGCCTGTGTAGCTCAGAATTGAAACTGAGAGGTATCCAACTTAAATAGACAAAATAGAGACGTGCAAATAGCACACACATATGATGGTAGACGACACCTAGCCAATTTAAAAGATGCTCCTGACTTCTCTCTCCAGAGAGAGATGTTTCCATTGGCATAGTTGTACAACCATCACTCTCATTCTGCTTTTCTCTCTTGGCTCTCAACTAATTTTTTTCCTTCCTCATATCTTTATTATACTATTGTTTTTAATTCCTCTAACATGGGTGTATGCCTGACCTGAGATGATGATGTTGCTGGGGTAACTACTTGTGAATTTACTCCTGAATTTTGATAAGTAACTCTACAGCCTTGTGTTTGTCCTTATTTTCACTTTTCAAACTCTTTAGGCCACTATGATAGCCTTCAAAATTTGTCTTTCAAGCTTAGATGGAAGAGAGCCAGGTGGAACTATTGCTCCCCTTTTCATTTTTGTTTCATACAGTTTTGAAAACTGCTGCCTATCTGAGAGGATAAAACCGAACGGGGTTGGCAGTAATAGTGGTAAGTGGAGAGAGGAAGGATAGTCCAGTGGTTTGGATATGCAAGAGACTCTGGTTCTATTCTCTGCTTCTCTGAGATTTCCCATGTGACCTGGGGTAAGCCATTTGGTCTCAGTAAAGTAATAGTGCAGGAATTGTGAGGATAAATATATTAAAGACTGGGAAGCACTCAAATACCAAGGTAATGGGGGCCATAGGAGCACAACAGACAGACAAGATAACTGGGAATTGGGACACCCATGTTCTGTTCATGACTTTGCCATTGTGTGACTTTAAGCATATAAGTGACCTCCGTGTGTGTCAGGTCTTTAAAATGGGTAAAACTAATATGCATCTACCTCATAGGGAGCTTGTGAGGATAAAATCATTAATATTTGAAAAGCATTTTGGCATACTTGAGTGCAAAGTTTTATTAGTAGTAGGGAGAAGGGCTGTGGGCAAACATATATGGCCTACATATTATCCCTCTCAAAAGATTACCTTTCTCCCTTGCACCAGTGATCAGTTTCTCTCCTTTAGTAAGATTAAGTTAGTGGAGATTTTATATTTTCAGGTGCTATGGTGGAAGCAGCAGTAACACTTAGAGTGTAAGCTCTTTGGGGCAGGGACTGTCTTTGTGTTCTGTATTTGTACAGCGTCTAGCACACTGGGGTTCTGATCCATGATGGGGGCTCCAAATGCTACCACAATTCAAAAATAATATCATGTAATAGTAGTATAGTAATGCCTAGCCACTTCAGTCAGTATTCAGGTCCCCTGGTACAAGGCATTATACAAACACAAAGGAAATGACAGTCCCTACCCCAAAGAACTTACTCTATCAAAAATCAGAGGTGAGTTTATAATCCATAGGTTTCTGAAACAAAGAGAGGAGAGGTAGATGGGTTAATACAACTTTTGTCAGCTGTCTTGTAGTCATACCTCCAATGTTTTTTAACCTCTTCCCATGATGTGTAAACTGACAATACCCCTTCTCAATTCATTTTACAGGTTATAAGGAATCTCCAGAGTTGTATTGTTTTTTACAGATGTAGGGAATTAAAACAAAACAAAACAAAACACTTTTGGTTAACAAAATTAATGTGAACTACTTTATGGAAAAAAAACTCCCAAGGGAATTGAAAACAATACTCTTAAGAAAGTCCCCAACTTAAATTCCATTGAGTTCACAGTGGATAATAGGAAACTAGGGAGAGAAGTTTTCCATTTTCTAAAATTTTCTAGAAAGAAGAAAAGCAATTTAAAAAACCCCTCTCAAATCTCACAAATGACCACATGTTCCATCTGAGCCACTGGCTGCCGACCCTGCTTTCAAGATACCCAAATCACATTTAACTAAAGCACTTTAAAGACCCATCTAGGGTGACCAGATGTCCCGATTTTATAGGGACAGTCCCGATTTTTGGGTCTTTTTCTTATATAGGCTCCTATGACACCTCATCCCCGTCCTGATTTTTCAGATTTGCTGTCTGGTCACCCTAGACCCATCAGACAAATTTATTTTCCCTGAATGGTTAATGAAACATCGCTGTGCAGATTCCTCTAACTTCACATATGGCAAAGTGAGTCTAAACCATCAACTCATTTAGAGATTCTGTTTCAAATGTCATCTTTTGATATGCAAATAGAACTCCAGAAATAATACCACTGGTGCTGCATGTGCTCCATTGCTTAAGCCTAAGGAAAAAAAAATCAAATCAACAAATAGCTTCAATTGTTATTCCTCCAAATTGCCAAGCTGCTTTTTAAAACAATATGCAGCAAAAAATCTAAGAACCAAATATGCAGGGCCAACATAGCGCTTCAATTACTGTCACATAAACCTTTTTCAACTTGCGATCCCTTATCTTATCTATAATAGATAAATGCCCACCCTCAGGAAAGAACCCCGGAATGATAAACAAGAAAATTGAGTCTTGTTCTTAACACAGCTGTCACCTGGTACAAAAAGTGACTATCAAGTAGACCAGAATAGCACTTAAGTAGATCAAATCAAGGAGAAAGCTTCTTTTGTCCATGGATGTCACTTAACAGGGTCAGTTCGTCTTACTTTCCTTTCCTGAAAGGATTGGGTTGTAATTGGTTCCTAAATTGTTTATATGAATCACACACAAACAGAGCTTGAGGAGATGGATGTCCTAGATACCACAAAGAAGAGCTCTCCTGCAGCAATCCCTAACGTCCAGATTTTTAAAGATATTTCAGTGTTCCTGTGCCTGAGCACTGCAATGCCTCATTAAATTTAGGAACTTAAATTTCATTTTCAAAAGTGATTTAGGCACTTGGAGCCAAAATCCCATGGAAGTTGATGGGATTCAGGCTAAAGGCTAAATCCCTTTTGAAAACGATCATTAGGCAATCGCAATGCTGAGCACAGCAACACCTATGTAGCTTTAAAAATCTGGGCCTAAATCTAATGCACAGGCCAAAAGGAAATGGAGCAATGTAAAGCATGTGTTAAAGTCAATGCAAGCTGTATAAACAGTAGATTCGTATCTAAACTTGGCAAGAAAATCAAAGGGGGGGGCTTTATATTTTGCAAAGATCTGGAAAAAGTGCAAAGCCGATGGCTCTCTAATAAAACTTTTTTGGCACACAATCTGGAAGCCTTAGCAGTTTCTGATGTTGGAAAGAATGCATTCTGCTTCAAACTTTATGCAATGCCTAATTTCCGCTTTTACATACTGTAGGCCAGAGCACTAGAGTCTCTCACAGATATCGCTGAAATTATTTTTTATGTCATCCCATCTCACCCATGTGTTTCTTGAAAACAAACGAAGAGTGACTTCTCTGCACTCTGATTCTACAGCATATCTGAACTTCACACAGTAATTCTGCCAAATTACACTATCAGAAAGACTGTGCAAGCCAAGATCTGCAGGATGCTGCAGAGGGTATGAAATTCCAAATGGGATGAAGTAAAAAAAGGAAAAAGGAAGGGATCTGGTCCATCACCATCAGGAAAGCCATTCTTATTCTGCTCTTTAGACACATAAATCACCCTACAATAAGGCAGCTTTAATTTATTATTATAGTAGTCTTAGGCCCCAGTCCAGCAAAGCACTTGAGCATGTGCTTAACTGTATGCATGTGAATAGTTTCATTGATTTCAGTGGAACTACGTCAGGGGTGGGCAAACTACGGCCTAAGGGCCGGATCTGGCCTGTCAGGGCTTTGGATCCGGCCCGCAGGATTGCCACCCCTGTGGTGCTGCGGGCCTCGCAGCCCCTGGTGGGAAGCAGAGGGCTCCGCATGCTGCCCTCACCTGCAGGCACCGCCTCCCGCAGCTCCCATTGGCTGAGAATGGGAAGGCTTCTATATTAGTTAGGCATTATAACACTGATCACACAACACCTAAATACCTTTAAAAATCTGGGCCATACCTATTGGCACCATTATATTACAGCTACTCGTTAAAATAGTTCACATGAGACTAGTGGTGATATATTGATAGTGACATTAACTTGTGTTTGCTAATAAAATAGGCATTTCCTCCACACGTAAGCCTTTGGCTAAAGCAGGTCTAGCAACTGACATGGAACTTGAAGGGAGGAGCACAGGTGGCAGGACGGAAGCATTTGGAGGAGGAAGTCAGCCTGTTTACATGTGGCTAGAATGCTAGCTGATGTTGCAGCATTGTTGTAAATACTTCTCTCAGTAAAGAGCCAGTTTAATTTTAACAGCATGAAGTCCCTTCCTGTTATGATTCAGCATGCAGTATACAAAACATGGTGGTTGCAATAGCAGTGAATCTAGTAAGACCCCTTGCGATGAGTACAGTGTGATTAACAGGCAAACAAAGCATCACCGAGAAACAGAGCAAACAGGCATCGTAGAAGAAAATTCAGACCACTGCGGATACTAGCTTTCCTGGCAAACGCTTTGCACAAGCATGAAAGCAGTGAAAGGAAGAACTGAGTCTGTATACCGAGCTGACCATGGGGGATAAAGATGAGAAAATGAAGGTAAAGTTTTTTCAGTATCTCACTGGGAAAAGAGGATGAGAAGTGAGGTGAGTGAGAGACAGTTGCCAGGAATAAGCCCCAAAACAGCTGATAAAGATGTTTGATGAGCACTGTGACCCCAGATAGAATGGACTATCTGAGATGCAGTTTGTTTGTTTGTTGTACCTGAAACCAAGAAGCAGATTGGGAATAAATACTTACATTACAGAGCAGAGAACTCTGGCATCCACACGCCACTTTGGAGAGATTAAAGATTCCCTAATTAAAGGCAGGTTCATTTGTGGGACACATGGTCCCAATCTTACAGTAGAGACCGTTGAAAGAAACAAATATAACCCTACAGAAATGTCTAAAATAGCAAGGGCAGGTAAAAGGAAAAGGATTAAAACAATTAGAGACAGACTGATTGAGAATGCAGGCATCATGGTCCAGTGTATGTACTGTGGAAAGTAATACAAAAGGCAGAAGGAAAAGTGCCCAGCCTATAGGCAATGGTGGAAGGGGTGTGAGAAACAAAACCACTTTTATCCCAATGCCACAACTACATGCAGTGACTGAGGATGTGGAGACTTCCAGTGAAGAGAAGGAGATCTGTTGTCTGACTTTAACAGAAAGAAAGACTCCCAATGTACACACATTGCAGAAGAACAGGAGTACTTGTGGCACCTTAGAGACTAACAAATTTATTAGAGCATAAGCTTTCGTGGACTACATCCGAAGAAGTGGGCTGTAGTCCACGAAAGCTTATGCTCTAATAAATTTGTTAGTCTCTAAGGTGTCACAAGTACTCCTGTTCTTTTTGCGGATACAGACTAACACGGCTGCTACTCTGAAACATTGCAGAAGGCGTCTGCCAACCATTCAACTGCCATATTTTAAATCATGCTTTTAGATCAATTGCCAATTCAATTCCAGCTGGATTATGGAGCCAGCTCCAATGTAATTCCAGCAATGCTGATAAACAGCAGTATTGGACTGAGAAATGGGACCTAGCACTGGTGATGTACATAAAACCATTCTGAAGCCAGTGGACAAAAGCAGGTTGTCATTAAGAAACTCATGAAACAAGAGACGTTATCGCCTGGAGTTTACAGTAGTTGACCAGCAGGAGTACCTCCCAGAGCAGAGCAGGGCAAGCCATGGATTTGAACAATCACCTTAGGCCCTGTCCAGCATTCTAACAGAGGACATATTTCATGAAGATTGACACCTAGAGGGTGAAATTAGAAATAGACCCTTATGAGCAGCCTTGGAAACCACCAAAGTGCAGCGGTCCAGTAGCCCGAGTGGAATTACTACAGAAGGAACTGGCAGGCCTGCAAAGAAGCTGCATCATTACACCTGTTAAAATTAGCACAGAGTGGATCAGCAGTCTAGTAGTAGTGAGAAAAACTTCAGGAAAACCAAGGATCTGCATTGACCCGAAATCACTGAACAGAGCATTGAAAAGAAGTCAGGGCCAGCTACCAATGACTGAAGACATACAACCTGGTTTATTCATGGAAAAATTAGTCACTGTTTACGACAAGAATGGCTTCTGGCATATTGAGCTAGTTGAGCCATCCAGCACTCCTTTTGGCTTGTACCACTGGATACAAATACATAAGAGCATCAGCCCAGCCCCAGAGGTGTTCCAATGTTACCTGAACCAGGAACTAGGGGGACTCCCAGGCATCAAGACTGTAACTGAAGGCATTCTTATTGTAGGAGAAGATGTCAAGAAAGAGGCCATCCAGGACCATGATACCAATTCCTAAATGGGCTCTTGGAGCAAAATATTAGACTGAATTCAGGCAAGTTGAAGCTAAGGAAAACTGAAGTCACCTATGTCAGATATCCATTGACTTTTGAGTGACTCCAGATGGACCTGGAGAAACAGAGACATTAAAGAAATGTCCAGATCAAAAGATGTGAAGGGAGTCCAGTGATTTATAGGGATGGCCAACTATCTTTTCCAGATTCTACATACCCCTATCAGAAGCCTGTGAGCCCTTGAGACAGTGAACACACAATGGGGGCAGTGTGGGAATAGCCATAGACTCACGAACAGACATTTGAAAGCATAAAGAAAACCATAAGTACGGGCAACAATTCTAAAAAGTATCGCAACCCTACGGAGCAGCTAGAGCTGTGATACCTGAGAAGGAGGTATCGGAGTAGCTCAGCTGCAAAGCCAGTAACCCATAGCATTTGCTAATGAGCCCTGACACACACAGTGGACATGCTTAGATAAAAAAGGAGCTACTGGCACGGCTCTTTGGAACAATTCCACCTGTTCACCTTTGGGCACAATGTGGATGTGCAACCTGTTCACAAGCCACTAGAAAGCATCATGAAGAAGTGACTGCTGAGTGCACCCAAGCAACTACAATACATGTTATTGGAACTCCAGCATTGTGATGTGAGAATAAAAGTACTGCCCAGGAAAGTCCATGACTGGTGGCAGATACACTATGAAGCGTGTACCTTCCAGGGAACAACACAAATAGCACTGCGTTGGGACAGGAATCAAGTCTATCAATATGCTACAGTATCTTCACATCTCACAATCCAACAAAGCACGCAACAGGATGGGGTATTACAGTTCTTACTCCAGGGTTAGCCATATCACAAGGAACAAGTGCCACAGGAGGTCACTTCCTACTACCAAAAGACAGATCAACTGCGTGCACAAGACGGGATTTTGTTTAAACATGACTGAGCAGTAATCCCTGCAAATATAAGAGCTGAGGACTGAGACAGATACAAGCTGCACACCTGGGGGTAGAGGTTGCCTGAGATGAGCCAGGGAGTGTATCTACTGACAAGGTGCAGAGTACAGTAATCAACAACAGAAAGAGAATTTACAGCCTCAGGAAATCCCAGCCGGACCTGGGGAAAAGGTCTGAACAGACCTGTTCACTTTTAATGACAGGAACTACGTGGTCACAGTATATTACTAAACCTATTTCTGTGATCGGGAAACTGAAAGCACATTCTGCAAGGTCTGGCATACCTGACACTATGTTCAGATAATGGGCCATAATACACTGCAGTAGAATTCAAACATTTCGGCACCAAATGCTAATTTGAGCACAAGACTGTGACGCTGCACCCCATATTCTTCACAGTGATATTATTATGATATGACTATGACATAGTTATGATGTATTTAATGCAAGATAGGTCATGTGAGATATCACTGAAAAGATTATGATTTACTGGATATGATTATCCTATTTGTATGCATGTGTCATTTTTGTATCTGAAGTTAGGAATATTGACTATGTATCTGTATTACAAATGGTTTACATCTGAGGAATTCACACGAGACAAGATGCTTTCATTCTGAAAAGCTGGGTGGGGAAGGGCCATTATTAAAAACAATAGGCCTTAGAAGAAGCTTATCTCCTACTGGGGACCTTCCTGAGGACACTACAAACAGCCTCCAAGTAATGGCTGCTGTGACACTACAGGGACATGTGACCAGGTCATCTGGTGCTGGACTCCATCTTGGGATATCAGTATTTTTTCACTGACTGGTGTGGGAACCAATCATTTAAACAAAAGGTTCCTGCCATATGCAAGAGCTATATAAGGCAGGGGAGTGACATCATCTTGGTTATTCACTGACTTCCCACCCAAAGAGACTCCTGGAAACACCTGAGGAGCAAAGACTGATCTGGGGGAAATGCTGGACCCAGACTAAGGGGACCTGGGGATTCTAAGACGTAAGCAAGTGCAGCTTGTCACTTAAGAATCTGCAGTCTGCTTGTATCATCACTTAGGATGAGAATCTTCTATTCATATCCAATCTCTTTAGAATATTAAGCTTAGTTTGTGATTTTGTTTATTTGCTAGGTAACCTGCTTTGATCTGTTTGCTATCCTTTATAATCACTTCAAATCTATCTTTTGTAGTTAATAAATATGTTTTTATTTTATCTACAACCAGTGTGTGGGAGTCATAACTTGGGGCAGAAAGCAGTTGTATATTCCTCTCCACATTGAGGGAAGGGGCAAATTTTCATGAGCTTACGCTGTACAGTCCCCTGTGCAGTGCAAGATGGTATAATTTTGGGTTTACACTTCAGAAGGGGTGCGTGCCTGAGTAGCTGGGAAGTTCCCTAGCTGGAGCCTTCCCATGCAGGGCTGATCATAGCATCTGCATGTAACTGGAGCTGGGTGTGTCCCTGCTCGTATGGGTGCTGGTGAAAGAGCAGGCTGGAGCCTGGAGAGAGCTTGTCACAGCAATACAGTGTAAAGGGAGCCCAGGCTGGTGGGTTGCGGGGGCTCAGTGGTACTCCAGTTCCAGGTGGCGCCCCAAGGGGAACCTGTCACAAAGACATCTTCCTCTGGGTACACACAAAGCAACAGGAAGTCAGAATCAGCAGTAAAGTAGTAACAACAGCCAAGAGACTGATTGTAAAAGCAAAACAGGCAGAAAGGGATCCCTACCTGGAAATATTGGACCATCACTATACAATAGGGGTCGGCAATGTTTGGCACACGGCTCACCAGGGTAAGCACCCTAGCGGGCCGGGCCAGTTTATTTACCTGCTGACACGGCAGATTCGGCCGATCGTGGCCCCCACTGGCCGCGATTTGCCATCCTGGGCCAATGGGGGCGGCGGGAAGCCACGGCCAGCACATCCCTTGCCCGCGCCGCTTCTCGCCACCCCTATTGGCCCGGGACGGCGAACTGCGGCCAGTGGGGGCCGCGATCGGCCAAACCTGCCACGTCAGCAGGTAAATAAACTGGCCCGGCCTGCTAGGGTGCTTACCCTGGTGAGCCGTGTGCCAAACATTGCCGACCCCTGATCAAGACTAAANAGGGGTCGGCAATGTTTGGCACACGGCTCACCAGGGTAAGCACCCTAGCAGGCCGGGCCAGTTTATTTACCTGCTGACGTGGCAGGTTTGGCCGATCGCGGCCCCCACTGGCCGCAGTTCGCCGTCCCGGGCCAATAGGGGTGGCGAGAAGCGGCGCGGGCAAGGGATGTGCTGGCCGTGGCTTCCCGCCGCCCCCATTGGCCCAGGATGGCAAATCGCGGCCAGTGGGGGCCACGATCGGCCGAATCTGCCGTGTCAGCAGGTAAATAAACTGGCCCGGCCCACTAGGGTGCTTACCCTGGCGAGCCGCGTGCCAAACGTTGCCGACCCCTGCTATAATGTGTCTCCCAGGGACTAGATAGTAGCGCAGCATAGAGACTGAAAGGTTAGAAAACCAAGGCTCTGCTTCCCATCAGGGGTAGTCTGCTTTAGCCCAGTGGAGGAATGACAGGCATGACACTGAAGCAGTTAAAAGAACACCAAGTTAGGCAGGCAGCCCGTTGCAATAAAGGAGCCGGGGACCGGAGGCCACTATGCACAGGTGTACAGACAGAGCCAATCTGAGCTCCCGTCCTGCTCTCCCCGGGCCTCCCACAGTCTGGCAGGGAAACAAGCAATGAAGCTGCCAGAACTGCTGTCTTCTACTTCCTTTCTGAAACAGCAGACTGCTAGCAGAGAGTGGCAGCAACTGCTCAGACCATACCCAGCTCATGAGAAAGCTGCTCTTGGATTTGCCAAGGAAGAGGCAGCTGGGAAGGTTTAAACGCTTTTGTTTAAAAATCACAGGGTGTGGCTGAGGGAACATCTTCAATTCATAATCAAATACAAATTCTATCCTGTAGCTGCCTGAGAGGGCCACGATGTAAAGCTTTGAAGGTCACAGGTTTGACAACTCTGGGGTAAAGTCTGACTCCATTAGTCCTTCCTAGTTTCCATCAATTACTTCCTCTGCCTTAAATCCCCAAATTAAGAAGATAACCAGATACATTATTTTCTACAAATACATTATAATACATTGTATCCTTAAATGGTATTCTCACACTGCTCAGTTTACTCCTTACCACTTTAAATATGAAAACATGCTCTTAGTCATATTTCATATTGTATATCAACATATTTGACATCTGAACTTATTGTCTCTAGGTTGCTGATTCAAATTCACAGCAAGTTGGCAATGAAGAAAGTTCTTCCATCTGACATGAGATGATGGACTCCAAGTTCCTAGTGGACAGTATCGGCATCCCAAAAACGACCACCAGAATTAGCAACGTTCGACTTTCTAAGCAGAGGCACCAACGTTTGAATGGAAAGGCTACTGAACTACCCACTCATCTCAGAAGAGATCGGTAGGGTGGGGGGAAAGTGTGCATTGCCAGAGTGGGTAAGCAGATCCCTTCAATCATCTTGGCATATTTCACCTGAAATCAAATTAACTGAAAAAAGCAAAACACGAATACTGTTCATATTAAATATTCTGTTTGTTGTCATTCACTGCAATGGCCACATCGGGCTGAGCTGGCAAAGACTCAGCAGAGTTTAACTCTTCCCGGGGCATCTCTGCACTTCTTATTTTCCAGCCCTCTCACAGAGGAGGAGATATTGGTGTAACTGCTCTCACAGAATTCCAGCCGGCTGATCCCTGTAGTCATGTTGACACAGACCAAACCAGAACAAATCTACTCACTCACTTCTTATCTCTGAGTCAGATGTTCCATTTGGAATATTTTGCAATTCCATAGCCTCTTCCTCTTCCCAGGATCTCACAACACTTTACTGACATTAATTCAAGATAGGATTTGCAAAGGAATCTAAAGGATTAGGCACCCAACTCCTAGTAACTAAAGATAGGCCTAAGCAATTTAATGAACTTCCAGTGTTCATAATTCTGGCAGTGTACAAAGGGACATGGGTAGGGCAGGTAATTTGCTCCCATTGTACTTCAGTAGGAGTTGGACACCTAAATCCATTAGGGGTTTTTTAAATCCCAGCACAAGCCTCACTTAACTGCAATTTTACAGGTGAGGAAACTGACATGAAGAGAAGTTTGGTGACTTGCCCTGGGTCCCATAGGAAGCCAGATATTGAAACCAGCACTCTTAACACTCAGGCCTATGCTTTAACCATGGGCCTACCTACGTTAGAAGGGATACAAACGATGCAGACGCAGTTTGCAGTGCAAGCAGAAGCTCAATGGAGCTGAGCTCTGGCAGTGCGTGGGCTGGGGAGGTTGTTCTTTTTAAATTCACAAGTCGTGCTGGTGCTCAGTTCCTGCTGCAAAAGAAAATCTGTTTGTTTGGGGTATTTTTAAAGAAATGTCCATTTAACAAGGAAAAGCATCATGCAAAGACTAAGAGCATAAATCCCAGGGGAAAAGAGTCTGCACAGAGGTTTGATCTGACATATTGTGCTGGACTCACTCATATACAGAACATTCTGACCATGTTCTCCCCAGCTCTTAAGGTGCAGTACTTTCAGCATGTCTCACAGTTAAGATGCATTAAAGTCTGTGTGTGGGACGGAACAATAAACTCCAAGGGCCCAGCAGATGACCTGCCAAAAAACACCCTCTGTGTAAGAATAATAGACTTTGGCATTACTGATGTCTGAATTTTAAAACAATGATCTAAAATCCTGCTCTGTGGGGGCTTCCATGATAAAATAAAGATTTTACAAACATATGTTTTGTGTATGTGTAGGAATGTGGCAGAGTTATAGTCAGCAGAAACTGAAATCAAAAAGTAAATACTTTGGGGAACTTTTCCTGATGTGGCTGGAAAGGAATGCTGCCTAGAGAAAGAGAGCTTGGCTCATTACTTATTCTGAGGTCAGGAGTACGGCTCTGCCTTCTAATGCACTGATACAGTCTGGCTTGGCTGGCCAAAGAAATCACTTGAGTGATGTACATCTGGTTAATATATCAGTGTTTGCAAACTCTTCCGTATTTGTGAGAGATCAGAAAGGATCCCAGTATTTTCCTCCTTTATCTCATTTATTCCAATAATTGTTAGGTTTACCCTCAGCGTGATGGTCTCTTTAAAGGCAAGAAGAAGATTATACCCTTTCTAAAACTATCAATCCACTCCCTAGACTTCTTTTTGCAATGGGGTGGCAATGTTGGAGTCCTTCACAAATACTCAAAACCATATATTTAATGCTAACTGGAATTGAGCCTAAGAAGTTTGGTGAATTTCCAGTGTTTCTCATTCTGGTAGTGTTCAAAAGCCCATTTATTAGGGGAGGTAACGTACTCCCTTCCAAACACCAGACTGGGCTGTTTAGACTACTAATCCAAACCAGCCTGTGAAACGACTGTACAGCATGTAAACCTTTTAAAATAATCTTTTAAAATAGGCTGGTATCTGTAATCCTCCTCAGTGTACAATGGTTGGCCATTGGCCACAGTACATTGGTGGGGGGAGGGATGCTCAGTGGTTTGAGCATTGGCCTGCTAAACCCAGGATTGTGAGTTCAATCCTTGAGGGAGCCATTTAGGGATCTGGGGCAAAAATCTGTCTGGGGACTGGTCCTGCTTTGAGGAGAGGGTTGAACTAGATGACCTTCTGAGGTCCCTTCCAACTCTGATATTCTAGGATTCTAAGCCTGAGGCCTGGTCTACACTAGGAGGTTATGTCTAATTTAGCAGCGTTAAATCGAATTAACTCTGCACCCGTCCACACAACAAAGCTATTTAGTTCGACATAGAGGTCTCTTAAATTCGACTTCTGTACTCCTCCCCAACAAGGGGAGTAGCGCTAAATTCAACATGGCCATGTCGAATTATGGTAGGTGTGGATGGAAATCGACTCTAATAGCTCCGGGAGCTATCCCACAGTGCACCACTCTGTTGACGCTCTGGACAGCAGTCCGAGCTCGGATGCTCTGACCAGCCACACGGGAAAATTTGAATTCCTTTTCCTGTTTGGGCGGTTTGAATCACCAGCAGAGATGGCCATGGAATCTCAGAATAGAAAGAGGGCCCCAGCATGGACTGATCGGGAAGTCTTGGATCTGATCGCTGTGTGGGGCGATGAGTCCGTGCTTTCGGAGCTGCGATCAAAAAGACGGAATGCAAAGATCTACGAGAAGATCTCCAAAGCCATGACAGAGAGAGGATACAGCCGGGATGCAACGCAGTGCCGCGTGAAAATCAAGGAGCTGAGACAAGGCTACCAGAAGACCAAAGAGTCAAACGGACGCTCCGGATCCCAGCTCCAGACATGCCGTTTCTACGAGGCACTGCATTCCATCCTAGGTGCGGCCGCCACCACTATCCCACCACTGACCGTGGACTCTGAGGATGGGTTATTGTCGATGCCCGCTTCCTCTGAGATGGTAGTGGACGGGGAAGATAAGGAAGGAGATGAGGAGGACGAGGCAGTCGACAGCGCTTACAACGCTGATTTCCCCGACAGCCAGGATCTCTTCATCACCCTCACAGAGATCCCCTACCAACCGTCCCCAGGCGTTAACCCGGACCCAGAATCAGGGGAAGGATCAGCCGGTAAGTGTTTTAAACATGTAAACATTTATTTTAAACAGAACATTAATATTAACTGTGGGTTTTTCATGATTAGATTGTCCTAGGCACTTAAAGGTTTAGTCTGTGGCAGTGCAACTGCTGCAAAAAAAATCTAACAATGTCCGGTATATCTTGATTGGTTTGCCCTAGGCGCTCTACTGTTTAGTCCTTGCAAGTGCAGCTACAGTAAAATTCGGTCTATATGTCTGGGGATAGAGCAGAAATCCTCATGGGACATCTCCATGAAGCTCTCCTGGAGGTAACTGGAAAGCCTTTGCATGAGGTTCCTTGGGAGAGCGGCCTTGTTGTGTCCTCCGTAGCATGAAACGTTTCCATGCCAGGCTATCATCAAGTACTCAGGTATCATTGCCTTGCACAGCATGGCGGCATAGGGCCCTGGTCTTTGCAGGCTTTCCTGAAGCATGCGTTCCTTGTCGCTGTCTGAAATCCGCATCAGAGTGATGTCGCTCATGGTGACCTGCTTTGAATTATGGGAATGTTAGTATTGGGACTGCTTGCCTGTTCCTTTACAGAACTGTAACCGGAGGTTTACAGCCATGCGGTGGAGGCGGGAGAGGGGCAGCATAGAGGTATCTTTCCTGGGGACAGCCGTGAGGGGGTGGGACAGGGGCAGAGTTCATGCTTGCCGGAGTGCTGGCAGCAGGAACTGGGCAACGCTAGGAGCATTGCTTTGAACGTGAAACTAGGGCAGTGCTATTATTAAAGTTTTAAGCTGCCACAAGTCTACGGCTTACCATGTCAGCCCGCTACCCAAATTCCGCTGTCCTGTTCCGCTTCTGTGATCTGCACTGCAAGACCCCAGGGACTGAATGCGAACGCCGAAAATTCGACCTTGTCCTGAGTGCACATGTGATAGGTGCTGTGAATGGTCTTGTTCACAGAGAAAGACTATTTTCTTTGTTCACCAAAAAATGTACCTTTCTGAAGAATTCACTCCCTTTTTCCCATCCCACAGCTGTGACTGTCTCCCGACCTACCCGGTCATCAGACTCCCAGAGGCTGGCACAGATTAGGTGTAGAAAGAAAAGGACACGGGACGACATGTTCTCAGAACTTATGGGCTGCTTCGAGGGAGCCGAGGCAACCCTGCAGACTCAGTGGAGGGAGAACATGTCCCAGTACCAGCGAGCACACAGCGAACGGGAGGAGAGGTGGCAGCAGGAAGACCAGCAGGCGACTCAAACGCTGCTTGGACTAATGAGGGAGCAAACGGACACGCTCCGGCGCATTGTGGATGTTCTGCAGGACCGGCGGCAGGAGGATAGAGCCCCGCTGCAGTCTATCAGTAACCACCGTCCCCCGCCACAAAGTCCCATACCCCCCCTCACCCAAAGTACCAAGAAGGAGGGGCTCCAGAGTCCATGAAAACTGTCACTCTACCCCTGTAGAGTGCTCAAGCGGCAGAAAGCTGTCATTCCCCAAAATTTGATAATTCCTTTCCTTCCCGCCTCACCCAAGCCCCCATCCCAGTTTCATCCCCTAACTGTCCAGTTGCTAATAAAAAATACGTTTTTGTTAATTACTGTTTCCATCATGTTTTTTTAGAGGACAGTCTGCTTGAAGGGGGAGGAAGGGGGTTGGTACAGACACGGGGGCAGGTTCAGCAGCAGGTCACACACACAGTGCAGTCACTAGGCACCCTGGTCAGTCTGGGAGGTGGTTTTCATTGTCTGTGTGGGGGGGGGCTATGTGACTTTGTGGCGCGGGAGGGCGGTTAGAGATCTTATGCAGCGGTCCTTATCCTGGATCACAGAGCCACGCAGCAGCGGATCTGTAACCGTCCTCCCTCTGCCACAAAGTCACATAGCCCCCACAGACAGAGTCCCGAACAGGAGGGGTGGCAGGCTCCGTTGAAACAATCAGTCCACCAGTGCGGACCACTGTAGAAGCAGGAGCCTGTCATTCCTCTAGTTTAGAAGCGTCCTTTGCATCACTACACTACACCCGCTCCCCACCAGTCTGCATCCCAGTTTCAACACTTTACCGCAAAAACAGTAATAAAGAAAACGTTGTTCATTAACAAATTTTCAGTGATTTTATTATTAAACGTGGGTTGGAAGGGGGTGAACGGGGTGAATGGGTTATGAAACTGGAGAGGATAGTGAACATTCACTGGGTAAAGAAACGGGGGCAGGTTCAGCTTCTCTGTAAACAAACTAAATAGTCACAGGTTACTCTGCTCACTGAGGAACCTAGCTTTCAAAGCCTCCCGGATGCACAGCACGTCCCGCTGGGCTCTTCTAATCGCACAGCTGTCTGGCTGGGCGTAATCAGCAGCCAGGCAACTTGCCTCAACCTCCCATAAAGGTCTCCCCCTTGCTCTCACAGAGATTGTGGAGCACACAGCAAGCTGCAATAACAATGGGGATATTGGTTTCGCTGAGATCAGAGTGAATCAGTAAGCTTCTCCATCTCCCCTTGAGACGTCCAAAAGCACACTCCACCACCATTCTGCACTTGCTCAGACAGTAGTTAAAGAGTTCTTTTTCTGTGTCCAGGGCGCCTGTATAGGGCTTCATGAGCCAGGGCATTAGCGGGTAGGCTGGGTCCCCGAGGATCACTATAGGCATCTCCACATCCCCAACAGTTATTTTGTGGTCCAGGAAGTAAATACCTTCCTGCAGCCGTCTAAACAGACCAGAGTTCCTGAAAACACGAGCGTCATGAACCTTGCCCGGCCATCCGACGTTGATGTTGGTAAAACGTCCCCTATGGTCCACCAGTGCTTGCAGTACCATTGAAAAGTAGCCCTTTCAGTTAATGTACTGGCTGGCCTGGTGGTCCGGTCCCAGGATAGGGATGTGAGTTCCATCTATAGCCCCACCGCAGTTTGGGAATCCCATCGTGGCAAAGCCATCTATGATGACCTGCACATTTCCAAGGGTCACTACCTTTGACAGCAGTACATCAACGATTGCGTTGGCTACTTGCATCACAACAACCCCCACGGTAGATTTGCCCATGCCAAAGTGGTTCGCAACTGACTGGTGGCTGTCTGGCATTGCAAGCTTCCAGAGGGCTATGGCCACTCGCTTCTGGACAGTCCGGGCTGCTCGCATCCGGGTGTCCTTGCGCTTCAGGGCAGGGGACAGCAACTCACAAAGTTCAAGGAAAGTTCCCTTCCGCATGCGAAAGTTTCGCAGCCACTGGGATTCATCCCAAACCTGCAGCACTATGCGGTCCCACCAGTCCATGCTCGTTTCACGTGCCCAGAATCGCTGTTCCACGGCATCAACATGACCCCGTGCCACCATGATGTTCACGGCGCGGTGTCCCGTGCTTTGCGAGTGGTCTGTGCCACTTTCAGACTTCATGTCCTCATCGCGCTGCCGTTGCCTCCTCGCCCGATTTCTCAGAATCTGCCTCTGGAAAAGGTGGCTGATAAGGTGCGAGGTGTTGACAACAGCCATAACCGCAGCGATGGTCGCAGCGGGCTCCATGCTCGCAGTGCTGTGGCATCTGCGCTGTCACTCAGCAGAAAAGTGCGCGAACTGATTGCCCGCCGGCGCTTTCAGGGAGGGAGGGCGGGAGTGACGGTTGGATGACGACAGTTACCCAAAACCACCCTCGACACATTTTTTCCCCCAGCAGGCATTGGGGGCTCGACCCAGAATTCCAGTGGGCAGCGGGGACTGCGGGAACTGTGGGATAGCTGCCCACAGCACCACTTCCAATGTCGACACTTGCCCCGTTAGTGTGGACTCACACAGTCGAATTACTGTCCTTAGTGTGGATACACATGTTCGACTTTGTAATATTGATTTCACATATTCGATTTAAGTGAAATCGAAGTACTCTCGTAGTGTAGACATACCCTGACAGAATAATGCTCTGGAGAAGCCCAATTAGAGAACTGGAGGCCCAATTAGAGAACTTAAAGAAAGAATGTGATAGCAATGCAATTTTCATTGCTAAGTGTCAAATCCAGAGCCACTGTACCTTAGTGCTCTACTGAATAAACTGGCAGGAACAGTGTTATATCTATCCATTAAGCTCAGCAAGCTAACTTTCAGAAGCGTTCTCCAAAGTTATACCAAGCCTGTAGGCTCCTGCTATGAGAACACAGAGAGAAACAAGATCATCTGACAAATATGTTACACCTGGAAGGAGTTAGCAGCAATGGGAAAGTTTTTGCTTGAAGAAAAGCTTACCCCCAGGGTTCTCAAGGTGTGACAGTTTAAATGAGCATGCTTTTAAATGTCCCATTTGAAAAACATTGCAACCCCCTTCATCACAAGAGTGACACTTTTTAAAAAAAAACTGCCTTACATCAAATCTAATGCAAGTGAGCTACTTGGCAGATCTGCTTTTCTTGCCTCCAAAGTCAGGTCCTTAGTCAGTCTGTCTCCCTTAGTATGACACCCCTGTAATACCAGCAGCCATTTCCATTTGTCTCTGACTCTGAGACTGACAGTATTGCATGTGTTGAGGAAGAAAAAGAACTCATAGTTATACCTTTAAAGCCTTGCAATCAGTTTTTTAAAGGGGCTTTTAAAAAGTTTGTTGAGAAGACTACAGTTTAGTTGGGTGTGAGCCATATTCTTACCCAGACAGTGCTCCTGCGTAGAGGAGTAAGAGCCACCTTTATGCCCATGCACTCTGTCTGGACCTTGTGTTTAGGTGCACCTGTTAACTTCCACCCACAATAAGTGGATGGGGAGGGACAGAGAATGAGTGGAAAATTGGCTCCTTCCCTGACTCCCTCCAAGTCACTGGTCAGCAATAGTGAGCCAGTGCACCAGGAGTAGTAATTTGGAGAAAGGACAGAACTGATCTTGATCTTGACCAGTGGATAGGTGTCCACATCATAAAACACGTTACCATGGCTGGCACTAATTGGCAAGGTTTTGGAGATCTCAGCCAGGAAGACAAGAGCTGAATGGGCACGAAGACTGAAGTACCTTCTCATTCTTGCCATGGTCCCTTCCAGTTAAAGAAGTTCTCTGCTCTGTCCCCTCATCTGGATCCCTCACTGTGATCCTGTGACCTGTCCCCTCCCATCTGTTTCATTTTTGTCCCTGTAAAATTTGGCTCTGAGGCACCTCCCTCATCAAAGGGGACAGGCCCTTTGTTGTTTTAGTGAACGTCATCCACTATCCCAATATTTTAAATAGGCCAAAATCTTTCACAAGTATCTCCACAGACTTGCATTTCCAAATAGCTAAGGGAGACTTCCTATTTATATTATTCCATAGAGTAGGGAGGCACTTTTTTTTCCCCATTTTTGTGACTGTATCCTGGTAATAACACTATGAAATTTTATATCAAAAGGCATATCAGCTTACAGTATTAATATCTTAACAAGGAAGCTTTATCTTAGAATAAAAGTGCTGTTTTATTCTAGGCACAATAAATATTATACATATTTAACCCACTGGGCTTTGGTGGAAAGGTCTAACAGCAATGGAATACAATATTATGAAATTCTAATACAAAACTTTTTCTTTACACAAGATCAGCTCATTTCTTTCTTTCTTTTTTTTAGTACAGGCTGTAGTGCTGGGAATCAACAGCTGAGCCAGCACTCTGATCACTTGAACACCAATTAATTCCCACCAAATGGACCTGACTATGTCTATTTAGAGGATTAGAATGTTCTGGGGAGGATTAAAGAGCTAATTCGCCTATTAATGCAGAGGGTGGCACCAGAAGGAAGTGCTGGGGGAGAGGCAGGCTAGTGGAGTAAAAACCAAGAAAGATCTGTTTAGCTTGCAGAAGAGAAGAGGGAGGGGGAATTTGATAGCAACATTCAACTACCTGAAGGGGGGGGGTTCCAAAGAGGATGGAGTTCGGCTTTTTCTCAGTGGTGGCAAATGACAGAACAAGGGGCAATAGTCTCAAGTTGCAGTGGGGAAGGTCTACTCTGGATATTAGGATACACTATTTCACTAGGAGGGTGGTGAAGCACTAGAATGGGTTACCTAGGGAAGTGGTGGAATCTCCATCCTTAGAGGTTTTTAAGGCCTGGCTTGACAAAGCCCTGGGATAATTTAGTTGGTGTTGGTCCTGCTTTGATCAGGGGATTGGACTAGATGATCTCATGAGGTCTCTTCCAACCCTGATATTCTATGATCTCTGGGTGAAGAGATCTCTTCCCTCTCCTTGGCAGAGGGCTGAAGAGGAACTGATGTTGTAAAAGCTATCGTGGATGGATCAGTAAGGTGTTGGGAAGGGCAATGTAAATAAACTGCATGGTGATATATAACAACTGAGGGTCTCCAAATAGTCTGCACAGACAGAGCAGACATACATGCTGATAATTAAAGATGATCTCAATATATATAAACCTCAGTATTCAGACTAAAGATGATCTCAATATTATATATAGCCAGATTAATCCATGGTGTAGTTTCAGTGAATTAGAAAGAGTCGCATGAGTTTGACCCCCTATGTTAAGAATGTAGGACCCAGTCCAGTGACTGGGTCCTACACAATCATCACTAGCAGTTGAGGGGGCTTTTAGTTCTGTGCCTTTATTCCCAGCACTTTTCAATGAATAGCACATTCTCCATTGCAATGAAAACTTAATACAATGAGGGTCTCTCGAAGAAACTCAATTGGTGTCCAGTAAACGTACCTTTTTAAAAGGGGCTGGTCCTTTTTCAAGTGTTTGTTTTAGAAATTCCTGCATATAGGATTACATAGAGTGGCTCACGATGGATTTACACTTTAAGCAGGTTTTTCATTCTGTGGGTTTTACCGTTTTGTCTTTTATAAGCAAATGTGACTGCAGATAGGGACTGAGATTCTATTTAATGAAGTGAATGTCAAGTTAATAACTCTTTAGGTAATGGAGATACAAACTTGTGGAAATCAGCATGTTTTCTTTGAGTACTTGAGCCTTTCTTCTCTACAAAAGCAACTGTCACTTTATGCTGTATCTATAAGATTGCTCCAATGTTATACTGAATGTTTCCCTGTTTTCACTCCATCTTCAAGTGTTTTGGACAAGTGACAAAACTACCTGGATATATAATTACACAGACTGTATAGATGGGGAAAATTACATGCTCTACAAATCATACTGGGCCAAATTCATCCCTGGAGTAATCCCAGGAAAATCAATATATTTATACTAGGAATGAATGTTGCCCAATTTATTTAAAATAAAATTCTATGATTTAATCTCACAGAAAATCTACGGAATATCTCTTTAATAACCTTGGATGATCCCAGTGGATCCAGATAATCATGGAGTAACAGAGATCACATAAGTATAAGTATATCTTGTACAGAAGAATACACTTTAAAGATTTGTATTGCACTATACAACAATCCCACATCTTTTTAAAAACAGTGCCAGCAAAAAGGTCTTCTTTATACAAAAGCAGTGTAGTGGTCAGTATTTGTAAGGAAGTTGTCCAACCTCAAATATATCACTTAGGTACAAGGCACTGTGTCTTAATAGACAAACTGAGGGATTTACCAAAGGAATGAGATAGGATCAATGGAGTGTTTTTTTCTAAGGCACCTGTTCCTCTTGCACTTTTACCCCCCAAAAAGGCAACCTACAGTTGGCTCAAGACACATGAATAACTTAAGGCCATTTTTATTTTCAATGAAGTGTGGCTTCTAATAATAATAACTTATCGTACAATCCAAAGTCAAATCCACTGTAGACATGCAAGTTCCCAGTGGTCTCAATGAGATGATTTGAAGAGTAACAGATTAAATATAAGGGGACCCATACATGTTCAACACTTGTCATCAACTGTGATAAGGGATGTTGTTTCCATGGCATTTCTATGTGATAAATGTCTTATCCTCTGTTACTGTGTGGCCTATTAGTGTGTTTTTTTCCTCTCCTCAGTCCTCACCCCATGCTTATTTTTACAGCGCATGTTGATTTTTGTATGGGGAAACAATGGCTAAAAAAGTGTTTGAACTACACCAGCCATCAAATAAATGGAGCTCAATCTTTTGATTATCTTGATTGTTTGTATTTCAAATCCTTGTGGCAGAGAGAGAGCCCACCAGGTATTAGGACTGATTATGATGACCCTATCTACTGGCATTTTCACTGGTTTAAAGATAGTTTCCAGGTCCACTGTTTATTACTGTGGTTTTTTTCCAACCAGTGCAGGAAGGGGCAAAACCTGATTGTATCAGTTTTTAAAACACTAGCAGAAAACAGCTTAGCTGTAAGTATGTTTAAGCAGAATTCAGCAGCAGAAAACCAGTCAAATGCCAATGTACAGGACCTTTGGAGTGACGGGCTGTTTTGCATTTTTCTTTATCTAAAATATCTAGAAAGGAGTATTCTTCCTCCTGAATTTGAGAAGGTCCAATTCAAAGGTCACACCCTCAGTGCTTCTCAGATTGTAAACTCTTTAGGGCAGGGACGGTCTTTGTTCTGTGTTTGTATAATGCCTCGCACAATGTTCTAAGCTCCGAGGTGCTATGGTAATACAAATTAATAATGATATGCAATGGCATGGCCTTGCCTCAGGGGTAGGTAAAACGTAGCACATCAGTGCATGCCCTCTGGCTACAGTGCTTCTTTAGCAGAAACCCTTACACAGAAGGCATGGATTAGTTTTAACAAAAAAAGGCTTCTGCAAGACAGGAATTTCAATGTGCAAGAGGCTTGGCAGAGGGTCTGAAAAGCATTGGTTTTTATGGTCAGTAGTTACTTTAAAGCCTGGCATTTAAGGATATATGTATTTAGGGGCTTGTCTACATGGAGAAATTCCTGATTTAGTTATAGCAAAATAACTGTTCTGCTACAGTGATACCAGAATAGCAATAGTTATGCTGGAATAACTCTCTCAGGTAGACACACTACTGCAGAATAAAAATGATTTTATTCCAAAATAATTATTCCACTTTGGAAGTGGTGTATTTATTCTGGAATAGTGTGTCCACACAGGAGAACTATGCCAGAATACCTATAACAGAATAGTTATGCCAGGAAATTTTCCCACATAGTCAAGGCCTTACATATTAAAGGTTATTCCTCAAGGAGAACTTCCACTTCTGTACAAGTGACAGTGCCAGGCTTACTAGATCCAGGCACAGATCAAACAGAATGGTTAAAGGGGACTGGGGGGCAGGTCTGCTTAAGGTACTGCTGTGAGACCAGACGGCAGAGGATGCGAGCATTATGAATCTCCTCTAGCTCAATCACAGCCAGTGGTGTTCAAGTTGAGGATTGAAAAGAGAAAATAAAAGAGCTGTGTGGAACAGTGTATGGTGAGTATTGTTAGTTTTGTCTGCCAAATCTATTCCTCTTCCTCCAATAAAATGCCTGTGGCTTGGGAGCTGTATTTTTAGCCAGCTTTGTCTCTGTATCTAAGGCTCCATGCTACCATTTCCGAAGTCCCATGTAAACAGATCCAAAATACTGTATTTTACTAGACGGCTCGATTCATTTAAAAATTCCTAATTTGAAGGTGTATTTTTATCTGCAGCATCCTTAGCTGTGGCCTGCAGATCTGCAAAGCTTTTTTTTTTTTGTCAAAGTGTTCATGTAATTTCAGTGAGCATTTATTAAATGAAAGGTTGAATGTCCCATATATGCACATTTAACTTTGCTTACAAAGTTGAACATAAAAAGACACCCAAGCCAAAAGAAAGAAACCCACCCAGTGATTTAGCTCCCCAGATTTAATTGGCACCATTCCTTTCAGCACTATTTATCAACAAAGGATCCTATTTCCCACTACACTGTATGCAGCCAGTGCCACTTAACTTGGTTTAGAGTTTCGATAATGTAGCTGTGCCAAAAATGACCACAATACCCAGAATGACTGCAGCTCATTAACAGTGCTTTCAAGTGCATAAAACATTGATTTTGTTTTAACATGAAGGAGGGGAGTGGGGATAAAACACAATAACGGTTGTCAAAATACCCATAAGGGTTTGGTCAGAGATACTGCAAATGGAAATACCAACCCACTCTGCCAAAAGACCCACAAGTAATCTCTTAAAATCCAGGGGCCCTATTTTCCTCTTGCAGGATCGAAGTAACTACTAATATTCTGTCTTTGAAGAATAGGGCCACAGAGAGATGACTTTTTTAGAACTTTTGTAGGCTTCTTGCTTATTTAAAAAAATTGATACAGCATTCCACTGTAATGACACCAACACTTTTCCCCAGCTTGTGTCTCAACTTCGCTTGGGTGAGGATAGGGTGTGGAACCCTTACAAGTGATAGAATTGCAGTCTCTCCATTTTGGAATACAGGTGCTGCTCCCTGAAATGCATGTGAGATGTAGGTATACTAGGGGGTACTAGGATGCGCCATCCTAAAGAATTCAAATGCTCACATACAAATGCTCCCTTGCAGACTGGGAAGCTTGGGGAATGGCTGACACTATTAGAGCTGGCTGGAAAATGGAAATCCCTTCCTGCAAAAAAATTCATGTTTTGGAAAAAAATTAAAACGGCAAAAAAAAAAAATTGCAGGAAGGAATTTCACGAAAAAGTCAGTTTGGGAGACCCAAAATGGATTTTATTTTATTTTTGGGGGGCAGAGGGGAGGGCTTCCTGGCTGGCTGCCTGCCTGGAAGGCTTTTGTCAATTTCACTAAAATAAAGTGAAATTCCAAGGAAGCTGCTGGAGATACACAGAGCCACTCAGCCTCCTACCTCCCCTCCAGCTCCAGCAGCCAAAGAGGCAGAGAGCCTGGCCACTCAGCTCACCCTCCTCCCCACCCACCCACCCAAAAGGCAGAAAGTACAAACAGGAGTCTTCCAAGCAGGCAACTAGGGAGCTGTCATTTCAATTTTCCCAAAGGAAAAAAAATCAGCACAGAACATTTCAATTTTGCACAAAGGCCATTTTCCATCACAGAAGCATTGTGACAAAAAGTCCCTGCCCGGCTCTACACCCTACGTCATTTTCAGGGCATTGTTTATCTGGGACAACCTAGATCTGCAACCCTTACTCACTCGGGAATCCTTACTTACATAATTGCTCCAATTAAGTCAAAGAGACTTTTGTGTGAATACTCTAAGGACTACTCAAGTGACCAAGGGTTTGCAGCACTAGAACCTTATTTTGTATGTGGTCGTGTTTGAAAGTCCATTTATCTGTATAGGCTTTTGTGTATAAAATAGTGGCATATGCCATCCAGTAACCATATGGTGTTGAACTAATGTGAAGTAGGTCAAAGGAAGGGTGTGAAAGCAATGCCCTAAGGCACTGGCTTTCCACAACTACTATGCAAACTATACCCTAATATGCACTAACTCCCATTAGTTAGACAGGGCATATTACATAAGGAAATCAAACACCCGCAAAAGAATTCTGAACAGAATTCGAACATTTCCCAAATGCCAAAGGAATTTCAAAATCCCTTCCCTCTCCAATCTAGTGCACTGAAATCCAAGGAACTATACTGTGAACTCTAACTAGATAAAACCAATTTAACGGTATAATCCTTTACATGGCTTTCAATAATGCATTGGTTACAGTATGAAATACTGTACACAGTATACTGAGCATTTTTTCTTTTCAAAATGTAATAAAATGAAATTTCCACTGAAATATGATC
The DNA here is from genome assembly GCF_013100865.1 of Trachemys scripta elegans. Lineage (NCBI taxonomy): Eukaryota > Metazoa > Chordata > Testudines > Emydidae > Trachemys > Trachemys scripta. Next base: position 18,496,425 of record NC_048310.1, read on the forward strand.
AACAGTTACTCTACCAGCATACTAAAGCTTTTCTGAGACCGGATATTAGACCTGTTCCAAAATTTATTTTTAAAAAAGACTTTTCTCCATAGAGAGGAAAGACTCATCTACCAGTAGGATCATAACCCCTGGGTAGATGAAATCCACTAACAAAGGAATAACACAGGACCTCACGCTACTTTAATAATCCCCCTAGAGGGTACGTTCCATTCTTTTTCAATGATCCCTCTTGTCCAAATCAACTGCAATTCAGAAAATTCCATTTGTGTTGTTTGTTTTCACTGTCATTACTAAAGGACAATCTGTTGGGTCACACTTTCTTACTGAGGCAGTAATTGAGAGTCACAGTACTGAGCAGAACAAGTTAGATGAAAAGAATTAGTGATTTGTCTGTCTTCTTACATGGCCTCTTTCACCATAATATCTGAGCGTTTGTTAAGCTCCATATAGGATGGGACAAAACAAGGTGCTAGGGTCTTATTCTTTCTAGGATTCTTATGCAGATATACTATAATCATTCCAACATCATATACAAAAAACATCATTCTATTATGTGCCCCACCTATGATAAAAATAAATGTCACAAACGTAGGGAAAGTTCTACACACATTATTAAGTAAAATCGTAGACACCAGGTGTAACAGAGTTCACAACCCGCCCCTCTTCTTGGGGCCCGCTTGTTCTCCCCAATAAGGTTCAGTGAGGCTTCAGGGTTGTGCAACACCCGTGTCTTTATTTACTTAAGGTTGTCCCACCCCAGGGTCCATCTATATACAAGTTTTATAGGCAGAGTCGGCCTTCAGCTAGGAGACCTCCAGCTCCCTCCCTGACTGACTGACTTCTCCCTTACTGCCGCCCCGCCCCGCCTTCTGGCTCCCTCCCAGCCTTTATAGCCCTTGGCTTGTCAGGCCAGCAGGTGTTGCCAATCCTTAGGCCTTTTACATCAGTCCCAATCTGCTTCCCTTGATTGGAGCTGACCAGTCAGGGGCTAATTAGGTGCTTTTGCACCAGCTCCCTGCTACACCAGGTGATAGGTACTTCAAAATATTCATGATATTTTGAGGTTTCAAATGGGAATCAAATACCACATCTAACTTCGCCATTCGTGTTAACCCACAGGATTTAGCATTATATTTCATATGTAATATGTTCAAATCCTACTAGTTTCCATTGTTATTTGCAGCATATTAATATTTTTGCATCAATGCAATGATAGAGTAAACCTCAACCCTTTTCAAACCACACATTTATTCTTCATTCAAAAAATACTTCACGTGTAAAAATAGCCTTGTTAGTGAAAAGAGCAATTCACGCTTGCAAAAAAGAGATGTGATTTCTATCTTTCAAAGCCACATGAGAAGAAGAGAAGAGAAAAGAGTTAGCCATTTCAATGGTCAAGTCAAATGTGGCATTATTGTTGATAACGTGGGTCTGATCCTGTAATTGCTGTTCACTTCCTGGGAGATGTCGAGTAGCTTCAACTCCCAATAAGTTCAGTAAGGGACGAGGTCATTCATTTGCTCTCACAGCGGGTTCAGCACATTGCAGGATTGGTCCTTTGGTCATTCCTCCCTAATGCAGAGCATTCTTCCTATGGACCTTTCAGATAATTAATTATCTCAAGCGTAAGTTGCTCATTTAAATGACTAACCATTTTTGCTAGCATGGTTTGTATACAGATGCCACATCTTTAAAAAGCCAAACTGTTTCTTTTCTTTCTTGTCATTTTTATTCTCCATATAAAGGTAACACTGCACCCACTGAATCACTCTGAGAATATTTACTAAGCATCAGAAAACCAATGCTTCATGGTTTTCGCCATTTGATTTCAGTAACTCCTGCCTGGGCTATGGCAAAAGCCAAAAGGTTTATTTTTCTCCAGCATTCTCCAGGCACATTTAACCCACTTAAAGCCCCATGGGTCCAGAGTCTTTGAGTGCAACTTCACTGTTCAGGCGGCTCTTAAATCATCAAGCTTAACAATGTTAGATACTGCACATGTAAAACATCATCAGGCAATCACTAGGTTGGAGGATCAGAAATCCTGCCATGCATTCAAATAGTTTAATGGACAGAAGAGAGATGGGGGAGAACAGGAGAACTATACAACATATGTCCAGTGTCTGAAAAGGGGGAGAGTCTCCATTATGATTTTAATAAAATGTCTTGGAAAATAAAGGGATGATCTTGTATGGGAAGATTTAGTGTGTATTAGACTAGATAGATGGTCAGTATTACACTCTGTTCTAGAATGCTTTCTCTTCAATGAAATTAATCACCAAATATACATCTCAAACCTTTGAATCAAACTGAATATAAACGGTCTCATTTGATAATTTCACAACTGTGGTAAACTGTACAATCCACTACCAAGTCCATTTTGGAAGGGCTTGGGTAAGTAATACAGGCTTTCACAGCATGGAAGGCAGCTAGAATTTGTATTGAATCTGGTGCTTTGGAAGTAGGTTCTACAGCAGGGGTCGGCAACGTTCGGCACGCGGCTCGCCAGGGTAAGCACCCTAGCAGGCCGGGCCAGTTTATTTACCTGCTGATGTGGCAGATTCGGCCGATCGCGGCCCCCACTCGCTGCGGTTCGTCGTCCCGCGCCAATGGGGGCGGCGGGAAGCCGCGGCCAGAACATCCCTCGCCCACGCCGCTTCCCGCCGCCCCCATTGGCCCGGGACTGCGAACCGCGGTGAGTGGGGGCCGCGATCGGCCGAACCCGCTGCGCCAGCAGGTAAATAAACTGGCCCGGCCCATTGGGGTGCTTACCCTGGCGAGCCGCGTGCCAAACGTTGCCGACCCCTGTTCTACAGGAATACAAAGAGTTATCAGTTCTGGGCCAAAGTTTTAGAACTCAGGCATAGTTTGGTGTGTAACAGTGGACTGTGATGGTATGTCAGATACCATGAGTTCACCTCCAAATGACCAGCATGATGTGAAACTGATCGTTTGTACAGGCAGTTAGTGTAACTGCAGACTCAATCACACTATCACTGAATGCACAGATTGTGTGTATGCATTTTTGTGCACACAATTTAAAAAAAACGTCATGCTCTGCTTCTAGATTTATTAACTTTTTTTCTATAGCAAGTGAGAATCTATTACTTCTTTGCAAGAATTTCAAAATGCTTTACAGACGATACTGAGATAAGCCTCTGATATCTTATCTGATATTACTATTGCTATATAGATGTGGCACTGGAAACGGAGGCCCAGAGAGCTTTGGTAACTTTCCCAAAGTCATACAGTAGGTCTGTGACAAAGACAGGAATGTAAATCAGATGTTCTGACTACCAGTCTTGTACTTTAAGACTCTGATTCATCAAAGCACTTACGCATGTGATTCACTTTAGGTACACAAGTGGTCATAGTGGGTGAAATCCTGACCCTGCTGAAATCAAAAGAAGTTTTGCTGGGGGGCCAGAGAGTAGCGGCTGCTGACTGAGATCCAGCTCTGCAGGCAGCAGCGCAGAAGTAAGGGTGGCAATACCATACTAAGCCATCCTTACTTCTATGCTGCTGCTGACGGCAGCTCTACCTTCAGAGCTGGGCTCCCAGCCAGCAGCCGCTGCTCTCCAGCTCTGAAGGCAGCACCGCTGCCAGCAGCAATGCACAAGTAAGGATAGCAGTACCGCAGCCCCCCCTAAACTCCTTTTTGGGTTACAACACAGTGAAATTTCAGATTTAAATAGCAGAAATCATGAAATGTATTATTTTTAAAATCCTATGACTGTAAAATTGACCAAAACAGACAGTGAATTTGGTATATTGTATAAAATGGAGGTTTGCTTTTCTTACCCTGAAGTGCTCCTCTATTATTTTTTCCCCACTCTTTACACCGTAAGATTTGCTCTTCCTGTGTCTACATAGAGTTTCTAAAACATTGCTAATTACTACCATCCTGTGTTAATATCAGGGCAGCTTGCATTAAAATTTCAATTGTTTACAAGCTAAGGCACCAATCCTGCAAACACACACATGCTTACTTTTATGAACACGAGTAGCCCCAATGACCTTAACAAGACTATTCACGTGCATAAAATTAAATGTGTGATTATGTGTTTGTAGGATCATGGCCTATGGGTCTGATATTGTGAGGGTCCAAGAGCCTTTAACTCCTATCAAGTCAATGGACACTCTGGATTGAGTCCTAAAGGCCTCATACTGCTCTCTTTACTTCTGTCCCATAAAGAACCTGATCTATACCCCATTGAAGTCAATGGAAGTCTTTTAGACTCCAATGAACTTTTATATCAGACCGTATATCAATGGGAATTCTTGTGTACATTAAAAAAGATTTGGCCCTAAAATCAGTGGTACAGTAATTTAAATCTAGAAATTGTTCCCCTAAAACTTGATAATGTACAACTAGCTAGATTTAATAAAAACTTAATCAGTAATATCTCAGAAGGCAGACATCTATAAAATTAATTATGCTTCTCCAAGGCTGTCATAAAAAGCTAAGAGCTTCTTTTCCCTATTCTACACCATATAGTAGGTTAAAAAAATCCAAATTTATTAACTTGATCCTTTTGTGTAAGAGCCATAACAAATTATTAGCATGCACATTTTATATATTAACAAATCATGTCACCTATTCCTTGAATAATACCAAGGAGAGATGGAGTTCTGGTTAGTCTTTGGTATGAGCTCTAGAGAGTATTAGTAGTGGAATTAATTTCAGCAATGAGATACTGAGGCCAAGCAAAGTGTCCAAGGTCACTAAACTCCAGATGGTACACTAATATATTTACAGGACTGATGCCTCCTGGCATTTTCAATTTCTTATGTCGAGTTGCTCTTGGAACCAATCAAATTGAGAAGCTGGCAGTTGCAATTTGCCCACAAAATTAAATGTACAAGATTAAAGCTCCTGTTTTTAGGCAGCGATTTGCTATGCTGACATGGAGCCACTGTTCCCGACTCTTGTTGATTTTCACTAAATGATCACCCCAGCACATCAAATTCAATCTACACACAACAGATTGGTTGTCTATAGGAAAGTTTATTCACGTTCACTGCCATTGATTTAAGAAAATCTTTTAACTAGTAGAGGCAAAGCACATAAAAAATTACAGCTGGGCCAAGAGAATCCTGCATGAAGTAATTACCTCTGACATTAGTTAAAGGCCCATGGATAAGTGGAATATTTGCATTCCGCAATATGAGCTGTTGCCAATCCTGCAGGCATTCCCCTTAAAAGCCCAACCCAATATTTTCAAAAGTGTGCACATACTTTTGTATATGCCCACTGCATGTGCAGTTTGAATATTTATTCATAGATTCATAGACTCTAGGACTGGAAGTGATCTTGAGGGGTCATCGAGTCCAGTCCCCTGCCCTCATGGTAGGACCAAATACTATCTAAACCATCCCTGATAGACATTTATCTAACCTACTCTTAAATATCTCCAGAGATGGAGATTCCACAACCTCCCTAGGCAATTTATTCCAATGTTTAACCACCCTGACAGTTAGGAACTTTTTCCTAATGTCCAACCTAAACCTCCCTTGCTGCAGTTTAAGCCCATTGCTTCTTGTTCTATCCTTAGGCCTTGGCTACACTTACCAGCTAGTTCGACGGCTGGAAATCGAAGTTCTGGGTTCGACTTATCGCGTCTAGTCTGGACGCGATAAGTCGAACCCGGAAGTGCTTGCCGTCGACTGCGGTACTCCAGCTCGGCGAGAGGAGTACCGCGGAGTCGACGGGGGAGCCTGCCTGCCGCGTGTGGACCAAGGTAAGTTCGAACTAAGGTACTTCGACTTCAGCTACGTTATTCACGTAGCTGAAGTTGCGTACCTTAGTTCGAATTGGGGGGGGTAGTGTAGACCAAGCCTTAGAGGCTAAGATGAACAAGTTTTCTCCCACCTCCTTATGACACCCTTTTAGATACCTGAAAACTGCTATCATGTCCCCTCTCAGTCTTCTTTTTTCCAAACTAACCAAACCCAATTCTTTCAGCCTTCCTTCATAGGTCATGTTCTCTAGACCTTTAATCATTCTTGTTGCTCTTCTCTGGACCCTCTCCCATTTCTCCACATCTTTCTTGAAATGCGGTGCCCAGACCTGGACACAATACTCCAGCTGAGGCCTAACCAGCGCAGAGTAGAGCAGAAGAATGACTTCTCGTGTCTTGCTCACAACACAGCTGTTAATGCATCCCAGAATCACGTTTGCTTTTTTTGCAACAGCATCACACTGTTGACTCATATTTAGCTTGTGGTCCACTATAATCCCTAGAGCCCTTTCTGCCGTACTCCTTCCTATACAGTCTCTTCCCATTCTGTATGTGTGAAACTGATTGTTCCTTCCTAAGTGGAGCACTTTGCATTTGTCTTTATTAAACTTCATCCTGTTTACCTCAGACCATTTCTCCAATTTGTCCAGATCATTTTGAATTTTGACCCTATCCTCCAAAGCAGTTGCAATCCCTCCCAATTTGGTATCATCTGCAAATTTAATAAGCGTACTTTCTATACCAATATCTAAGTCGTTGATGTAGATATTAAACAGAGCCGGTCCCAAAACAGACTCCCCCCCCCCCATCTTATGTGCACAAAGATGTGTGAACATGCAAATACCTGACTTGCAAGTGCACATTGGGTATTTTTTGTACCTCTTTGAATGACTGTGTCAGAACTGGGCCTTTTCATCGCTAAACTACAACCAGAATTTTTTATCCGGTTAGAGGCACAGTCCCTGTAATCAGTGCCAAGTAACAGTTCAATTTGTGTCTACACAACAGTTCTTCTGCCATCACAGCTGGGTCTGCAAGCCTGACTTACCATGCTCCTTAACTGTGTTTGTATCAGTGGATTCTGGGAAAATGTAGAGAGCTATCCCACAGTGCTTCAGAATGGAACAGTCAGCTCAGGCGAAATGCACACAGAGGAGCACAGGTAGTACATGGGGCAATACATTCCTCCATGTCCTATCACACACCGAATTAAAAGGAAGGAGGACAAGCCAAAATGATATTACAAAAAAAAATAAAAAATAAAACCCACAATGACCTATGCCTATTAATGCAATTAATGCAACTCTCCCCCAAAATATAGAGCATGAAGAACTAGATACTGGAAGACAAACAGGCTCCAACTTTGTCATTTGAAGGCAGATGAGTTGTATGACAAATATATTTGCCAGCTAAAGTTTTAGGTTGACAAATTGTTTGATGCCTTAACATTTGGACGATAATGCCATTGATGACTTTTTGAACCCTGGGAAGTCTGCAGGAGAAGAACTTCCTTCCTTCCCCTCCTGCAAGCCTCCTGGCTCTCCTGTAGACCTTGGGAACTCCTCATCCCCCTTACACTTTCTTCTAATGCCCCAGTACTCCTATGGCCTCAGTTCCCCTCTCCTCCGATCACTGCTACACCTTCCACCACCCAATCCACTCTTCTTCTAACTATTAGAACATGAATGTTAGATGTGCGGGAAGAAAGAAAATGTATATGTATCAAATGTAAGTAGCTCTAGCTTACAAGGAGTAAACTGGATGGAGCAGTGGCTAGCCAGAGGAAGCAGGCTGAGTCTCAAGCACAGTGCAGGCCAGCAATCATAGCTGCTCCATTTAATACTTAAAGTTTTCTCTGCTGGGAGTGTAAACTGTCTCTCTGTGCCTGACACTCAAAGCTTTTCAGACTGCAAGGTGCCTACTATTTCATGAGTGAAACTCTGAGAATCAGACAGGGGAAGCTGCAGCACGACAGTGTGATTTTCAGTTCTCTGATGTGTGCATTGAGGATGGCAATATTGCAGAATTGAGCGTGAGCGTGTTCGAGAGAGCCACTGGTGTGTGGGTGTGGTTGAGTACTCTGTTGGCAGTGGGATACTAGTTGCAGATAGTACCCTGAGTGTGAATATTGCCTCAGCTGTGATTTCTTTGCTACTTAGAAATGCTCTTTGAGCCAACTCAGCTCTAAATTAACCAAGAGGTTTGGATGGAATAGATGTTAATTTCAGTCCAATAACAACATCCTGTAATTTTTCGTCCAAGTGTGGCTAGATTCTTCAGCTGACCCACCACATTGGCACATGATGGAGCTTTGCTGACTCCCGCTGGCAGAGGCTGTTCATGAACCCACCTTCGCTAGGAAAGGAGGCACGAATGCCCTTTCCACTCCAAAGAATCTATGGCTGAGCAGTGCTTATAGGAGGAATCCTAGGAGAAAGCTTGTGCTGGAGTTTCTTGTTTATTTTAGTTAACTTGCTAATAGAGAAGGCAGGGGAAGAGTTTTAAAGCAACAGCATGTTGAGTGTTTTGGAGCTGGGAGATGCCACCTTCTCACCAAGGCACATTATGCTCTTTGCAGCAATATTGTTTTTTAAAACAGAACTGATTTTTTTTTTTTTTTTACAGGTCTACAATTATGATGGGAAGCTGGTAAAAACTGACCAATATGAAAGATATCTTGTAAAGAATTTATGTAGTACATCATTTCGCTCCAGTTTACTATTTTCCTGCAATTTGCTGAATAAAACTGAGAAACATGTTACAGTACTAGCACCACACCCAGTAAGAATGAAAATGAAATGAGAGGTTTCTTTTAAAACGTAAGTAGTCAAAATGGATATGTAATAACACAATGCTCATTTTCTTTCCTGCTCTACATCCAGAGTCCTGATGATCTTAAATATATGGCAGCTCTCTACGGGCAGATTACCAATTTATTACTGGGTATTCTAGGCACAGCTGATGAGGAATGAGAGACATTTGTATCACTAATTCAGCCCAGCTCTAAAAACATTTTTATCCTAATGAAAACCTCAACTATTACAGTATGTCACTGACATCCCAAATATTCTGGCCTATGTAAATGAGATCCCAACTGCTATTCCAGTAACAATTCTTTATACATGTTAAATACCATTGGGATGCTGATCTTACATAGATTTCGAACCACATCATTGAACCATATAGTAGTTTAAAAATAAAAATAAAAGGGAAGTACCATAGTCCAGAGGATGTCTGACATTAAAACAAAAAGGAGGAGATATATAGGCTGGTCCTGAAGACTACTGGATTAAGGTCCCAGACCAGCTCTGAGGAATCCCATTGACTTCAACAGAATTATGATGCACTTAAAATTACACACATAATCATAAGGCATCTTGCTGAAACAAAACTTCATATGCATGGGGATGCAGCTAATGTGATCAAGTTAGAGATGTCAGGCAGATGGCCTGATTATTGAGGATGGGGTTCCCAGATTTGGAAGAAAGGGCCTTATTAAGCACCCAACAACAGAACCCAAATTGTAACAAATACTCAAGGACAATGAATGCATGCACTCCAAAAAACACAAATACTTAAGAATTGGGTTTCTTAAATATTTGATGGCCAGGAAATATGGCAAGGACTCATTAAATTATTTAACCAGCAGATAATTCCAGTGTTTACAAAACATAAAGGCTCTAAAACTTCAGCAGTGATGTCTCTCCAACCTCCTGCTTTATGAGCAAGAAAAAGAAGATCACAATGACCTGCTGGAATAAAAAAATAAAAATGTTGATCAATAATATATAACTCATCTTGTCAGAAATATTTCCATTATCATCTCTGGAGGAACAGAGGCACTATACACAATAGAAGAGTCTTCTTGTTTTTATCTCTGACCAAAACTCTCATTCAACTGTCACTTGCAAATATATCTACACCAATACATCGTAAGAAACTTGAGCGGAAAATTATTCTGGTGAGAAATTAAATGATCTCCAGTTTAGTCTAGGTCCTGTGTAGTGTATCATTAGCATCCTGAGTTTTGACAAGCTGAAATGCACTCACACCTCTGGTCACAGGGAAGCTTCACTGAGCATGAGGTTTAGGACCCTAAGGCAGTTAAATGCTTTAGTTACTTGTATGTGATGGGTTGTTTGTTTTTTTTCCTGCAGTGAGACCAACAGAGATATCAAAGCAGGTAACATCTCTCTCTCTCTCTCTTTTGGAGTGAATATTTTAAAACAAACCATTTGGAAATGGGTATGCTCTAAGCCATTAAAAAGTCCTAGATGACAAATTAATTCTGCAAAGCTACAAACTGACATGTTTCACCCTTTCTTTGTAGTGACGATCAGCAATCACAAACCTGACAAGGCCCTACCATCAGCAGCAGCTATAAGAAAATGTGATACTACTTGGCACATTTACTTGGCGTCCATGTAATTATTCCGTTATTAGAAATAAGTGCAGGCTGAATTTAGTGTAATAAAAAGGTTTAACTCCCTATCCCCCTTACAATTAGACACATTTTAAATTCCAAAAGTCAGGAGTTTTGTGTTCATTTTAATATCTGCTTCTTCCATAGTATCCAGAAAAATAATTTCAATCATATTTTGGATGCTAACAACAGGACATTCACTTTATATTTCAAAAGTTATCTAACAGGTGGCATAACACATAGCTTCCTTATCAACCAACCTGCTATGCTATCTCCCTATAAAAATGTAAGTCCTACAGTATCTAGGGCATATACATAAGGGCTCTACTGTGACTTGCAGCAGCCATACTGTATTTGGGGCACTGCAGGGCTACACCAGCCCAATTCGAATAGCAGCACTGGGATGACCAAAGAAAGGCACAATACTACCCAGAGCTACAGAGGGAGTGCCCCAGCAGTGGCCCCATTTCATGGAGTGCAGCTTGTGCTCCACAACAAGGCCGGTCAGCTCCACAGGCTGGTGAAGATAGAGAGACAAGGACATGGCAAACAGTGACCTTCAGAACTTTCCTTTCCTCAACACCAAAATCATGGGCTGCTTTAGTAAGCACACTATGACCTAGGAAAACTGAAGCTGCAAGGAAAGACTAGAATGTGACAGCAGAAACCTTATTCCAGACCTGACCAACTATGAAACACTCCAGGTTCATCTGCATTCTGCTGGAACCCTGAATCCTATCAATCTGGTCTCAGATCTGGGTATGATTTATGATTTCCTAATGATGGATGAAGTTCAGGTGTCCCTACTGAATTATTAGATCTATCCAGAGTCTCTGAAATCTATCTACTGAAGTGTTTATACAACACTCCTCACCATAGTATCTGAGCACTCATGTTCATGAAAAGTACATTTCAAAGCAATATTCAGTATTTGTACAGGAATCCAATCACAACTAAGCATCAAGGCTGAATCCATAGACAAAAAATTGACAAGGTACTAGAGTAGACTTTAAAAATGAATATATCTGGGAAACTGTAATCTGATCAATCTCCAAGCAGAAAGAGAGGTTGAACACATCAAACAAATGTTTTTTCTGAAAAATATTCATGCATCTTTAATTCCTATCCATCTTTAAAGCCTCTTCAATTTTCATCCAACCTTAGTGCATATCCTATAAAATGTTCTTTGGCCCATTTTCTTAAAATGTTACATGGAGCTACCAAGAGAGACAGCATGATTTTGGGCTGTATTCCCAATTGTTTGTTGCTGATACTTAGTTCTACATCTTTTTATTTTTTTAATCAGTTTGGAGCAGTGCAGTTTCCTTGCTTTCCCAACACTTGGCCAAGATAGACACCTGGATGAGAAAGAGCTATCTCAGACCTTAATTACACCAGTTTAAGCTTGGCAAGCCAGTAAATTGACCAGTCAATTGACTGCCATTTAGTTGACAACAGTCAAATATTGTCAAATATTCCAGCAAGAATGCTCTGATTTAAGTAGCAGCCTACCTCTCTGATTGCCATTCTTTAATTTTTTAGAACTTCATTTTATTGTGTTTTGCATTTTGTGAGTCAAAATAATTCAATTAAAAATTTATTTTCTGTAATTAGACATAAGTATCTATCTAAAACTAAGCCTAATGGACACCAAAAAGCGTTACTCTTCTTTGTTACTGTTCTAATAAATTAGTGCTTTAAAATTCTTGACCGTTTTTGACATTATTTGACTGGCCGATTAACTAATTTTTTGAGTACCAGACAAATGCCCAACCCAATACTAGTTTACATCAGGAATCACTCTACTGAAGTCACTGGAATTTCACCAGTATAGAATAAGTATTCTGTAAATGAGAGCATAATCAGAAGTGATGCTGGATGTCAAGAGACAGCAATTTGATGAACTGATGAAGGCTTTAGCTTTTCCATGTCCTGCTGTGATATGTGCATCCCATGTTGAAGACACTCCGTAGACTCTTATAGAATTCTATAGAATATTGTATCTTAAAGAAAGTACTACCCATCTGAAATCTACAAACCTCAAAACAAAATCTCTTTAACAATCTTATAAAATACTACCATACACAGTGATAACTAAGATATAAGTGATATCTAAGTGTTTCCCCACAGCTGCAATAGAAAATAACTATATCATTTCAGGTAATGTTGCCTGGTAACTGTTTTCAAATGCTAATTTTTTAATGGCGGCTAGTGTGTTTGGATCATATCCCATATATTATAAGGATTTGTGATAAAGTGTTTAGACTTTGACAGTCATTCTTGCTTTTCAGTTCTTGCTTTTTGTTTCTGGATGGATGGACAGATGGCTTAAACAGATTTCAGCAATGCTGTCTTAACACAATTACAGTACATAGCATTGATTGACTATGTAAGGGACAGGCTATTTTTTGAAGGCAATACCCAGAAAGCAAAAACTGAATCCTAGTGGGTGACGTTTGGATAGAAATGCATAAAGTCAATCACTATGTGCTGTCCATTGGGAATTCAAAATGAATTGATGCATTCACTTTTTAAGATATTGTAGGCTGGCATATCTGATATTTAGAAATAAAGCTCTATATAAATGTATGTTGTGTATTGTTTCTTCAAGTTATGTTCTGTTGTACCCTATTAAAATAAATACTACCATGACCTTAGAGATGAGGGAGCCAAAAAAAATTAAACTGACATGATGTGGCATTTCATAAAACATTAACAATATTAAAAACAAAACATTGTTCTGAATATCTTCAGATTACCAAAAAGGCACATTAGGTAATGAAAACATCTTTTTCCCCACCCCTGGTGTCAGGAGCCTTGTGCCAGGTGATATTATAAAACTGGAGATGTACAAAAGATTATTTTAAAAATTCATAAGATGCACTGCATTAGTGAGACTTGCTGCTCCCCACCCTCCACACAGGGTATTTGGTTTCATGAGGGGTGAGTCCCCACTAGGAAAGTAACTAATCCATGGTACAAAAATCACCTTACATGTGGTAACTAACATGAGGCAAAATCCTAATGAAGACAAGGCAGTTGTGGTTCTAATATGGGTTAGCTGAGAGGCAAACCTTGGGCTCCTCATTAGAGTTTACCTCAGCCTTCTAATGGTATCAAGGCTAAAACCTGTCATGTCCACACTAGGATATTACAACATATTAACAAATACATGGTTAAAAATAACTTTAATGAGCACGGGCAATGAGAAATGCAGTATAAATACGAAGTCTTCACTCGTCTTTATAAAATGGCTAACATATGCCTGGCTAACAAAGCAAAAATAAGAAGTCATGATTCTCTGTGTAGGAATTTTTTAAAAAGATGCTTTGAATAATACAACCTTTTCAGTGTTTTAAACATGCTTTACATCAGCCTACACTAAAATGTAATGCAACATGAAAGGGAAGTAAAGTTGTCATTTTAATTAAGAGAAACATATTTTGGACAGGGTATGTATTGGCACCTCAGATGATTTGTAAGAAAACTGAAACTTTATCCCCACATAATAGAAATGCTTTTAGAAGTACAAGGAAATTCTATTCAAGATTGAAGATTTCTTAACCAAATATCTTGAATACTGTCTTTCAGATGGAAATTAATAACATTGTCTAATTTTAGGCAAATTTTAAATGTTTCCTTGGTGTTACAAAAACTAATGGTTCCCTATATATCAATAGCTGATATTTTTGATGACCATTGTTCAGCAAATGGCAGCCAGTTATTAAAGCACTTACTGGGGTTCTCTCTCCCATTTATTACTCTGAGGCTATGCAAAGACATTCAGTAATGATAGTATTTAGGTTTTGTAATAACTGGGTTTTGAATGAATGCTTATTTTTCTTTAAAATAAAAAAATAGAAAATCAAGAATAATTATCTTAATTGTACAAATTCAATAGAAAAATCTTCATTTCATTTTTACTGTACCCAAGGGCTTTGTCTAATCTATTGTATTTATTTAGATGTATAAAAATGCTAAAAAGGGTGTCTAACCACACACTCTAGCTGCCCTTGACATAACTTAGAAATACATCCTCACTACTGATGTACAGTTTAAGATAGTCCATCAGCAGTGTCCTAGGCAAAAACTCAAAACCCCTTCCCCTTAAAGAGTTCCTCTCCCATAAATCCCCCCCTCCCCGCCCCATCCCAATTTAAAATGTTTGGGGAAACAGATGAGCTTTGCAATGTTCCCTGAAGGTCATCAGATTTAAGCTACTTCGGACCAAAGGGAGTAGTGAAACCAAAGCCGCAGAACCCTCATAGGGAAGGCCCTCTCTCATTTGTACCAACAGGACTCTAGTTCAAGTGCTTCTGCTGATCTCTACTGTGGCCATATGGCATGGAGAGCGAGGCTCGCTCTCTCAGCTGGGCATGTCCTAGGCCATTTAGGGCTTTAAAGGTCAAAACTGATTCCTTTAACTTTACCTGAAAATCAACAGTCAAGCAGTGAAAATCTTGGAGCGCTGGTTTAATATGCTTGTAGTGAGACACAAATTTAGTCTGACCTTCAGACGCTCTGCATTAAGTAGCTAGGGGAAATTCACCCTCCTCCAGGAGGGCTCTTTCTCCTCAGCAGCCGCCACTTCCTACCAATTTAGGTATTTCCATGGCATGACCAGTGAATGTACTGATGTGCTAATGTGAGACCGTGGGGTTTTCCCTGGCTCATGGTCTTGGAAACACATTTTAAAATGACATGTTGCTGACAGACTGCTCCGATAAGGAGGGTGTTAGTCAAACATCAGAGACAACAACCTGTCAGCTGAATATTAACACCCGTCCCTTCCCCACCCCAAAGTGATACTCTCCCAAGAGACTTTCAGGTTAGTATATGGTTATTTAATAACTAGACCTCTACCTCGATATAACACTACCCGATATAACACGAATTCAGATATAACACGGTAAAGCAGTGCTCCGGGGGGAGGGGGGGGCTGCGCACTCCGGTGGATCAACCAAGTTCAATATAACGCAGTTTCACCTATAACGCGGTAAGATATTTTGGCTCCCGAGGACAGCGTTCTATCGAGGGAGAGGTGTATCTGAATTTATTTAAACAAGTGCAATGGCCCCATAATATTATACTATATTATTATAAAATACCAATTGTTCAGTAGGAGTAGAGCCTACTCCTTTCAACAAACCTTCCTACAAACCTTTCTAACCAGCAGAAAAAAACAGAGATAATTACCAAGATGTGGGGCCAGATTCTCAGCAGGTGTAAATCAGCAAAGCTCCACTTACCTTAATGGAGCTGTGCCAATTTACACCAGCTGAGGATCTGATCCATTGTTCCCTCTACTGGTCATAATCATATCAGCATGGCCACAAAGTATCCTGACAAATTAGCTGTCATTAAGTGAAGTCATTGTTCTTTTGGTCACACATAGTCCCTCTACAGCTTGGACTCGCTGGACCAAAGTCTGATCTCATGTCATTGTAACTCCATGGACTCTGATAATGTGAGAAGACAATCAGAACCACTGATGGCCGTGGCTGGAAGTCCTTTAAAGAAGAAGAACACTGTGTGCAGCTTGCACGGTGTTTTAGATGAATTTGAAGATCAAGAAAGCTCAAAAAAGTCTCATATGCATCACGTTACTCTTAGACTTTCATAAGGATTCCTGTTGTACTCCTTATATTCCTTTCCACTGCTGTCAACTCAAACCATATTTGGCCCCGTTTCTCTGAATGCAATAAAATTCAATGAGCAGAGACTGGCTGTGAAAGTACTGTAGTTACAACCTCCTAGTCTTAACCTTTCCTGGTTAATGATCTTTATTTCCCTGCCAGGCATGTCATTTTGGGAGACAGATGCCCTACATGAGTATTTTAGAAGAAGACAACATTACAGTTGCAGGTGCTCTCTCCTCACTATGTAGTTTGTAACCAAGAAATTACTCTAATATATCTTTTCCAGTTGTTCACTGTGATTTATTTTTATTATTTTACTGTAGGCCATAGGTGAAGGAGGCCTGACATTCCAGTGTGCCCAAAACAGTCTTTGGTGATTAGAAAGAAAATATATCAATGCATCAGTCACTTTATTTTATATAAAGCCGTTAATGCAAGGCACCTTGCAGCACTTTACAATATAAAATATAAAATGTCAAAGCAAATAAAGCACATGAAACTAGATAAAAGTGCAATTAAAGTGGTACCCTTAAGTTTGCTTTATAATTCTAAAAATCTGCTAGATAGTCCTCAGATCTTACCTAGCAGGGCAATGAATTACTCATACAAGGGGCATAAAATCTAGCATGTTGAGAATTAAAGAAAAAAAGCGTGCACACATGGTATTTTCAAAAGTCTGGCCAAGTGCAGGGCAGTAATTGTCCATGAAGTGGGAAAACAACAACAAAAATTACCATTCAGAGAACGATGACTGGTATAGGAAATATTCACTAGAATCTACAATTCCTTCTTGCCCTGCTCAGGGGACTATCCCTATCTGAATGCCAACAAATCCTATTAGTTTTCCCCAAAGCAAGTTGAAACTTTGCAGATTACATAACCCCTTTGCAGATTACATAATGAATAATCTTGTTGCTGTCTTTTATGGTATACCTTCTCCTCTACTGAAATATTAAATTAATTGGGCCAAATTCATATCTGATATAAGTGAGTGCATTTCTATCATTGCATCTGCTTGCACCAGTTTTTATACAGAGATATATACACACATGCACAAATTCTTGTTTGCCACCAAGGAGCCTCAGAAAAATTTATCAGACTAAGCAGGCAGACTGCACAATTTTTCTGGAGCAAGCTCCTGTCTTTCCTTCTTTAGAAACGACAAAGGCGGCATTCATAATACACATGGAGTTAATGATAGAGATAATCTTCAAACTAACCCAGTCTGGTGTCAAAAAAGGTCAAACTAATAATGAAATCCTTCTCCATGCTGTAGATCTGTGAGGTCCTAATACAGCTTGGTCTGAACCCTATAAATTAATCCAGCACAGAAATAACCAGTTTCCCCCATCATGTCACTTTAAGTTTCAGAAAAAAGCTCTCCAATCTTATTTTGTTTTGTTTGCTGTGGTAGGCCCACAGGCATCCACATTTAGATTCTCCTTCTCCAATCTGACGAAGCTGGGGGTATGGGGTAGGCAAGCTCTCATTCCCCAAAGCAGGAACTCCGAAAGTAGGGAGAGTCAGTCTCTGTTTCCCCCTGTGTGCCACCCCAAATGACTCATGGACACACATTTCTGAAAAATTATGGGGCAGGCAAAACCCTACCAAGAAGGAAAAAAAAGATGACTTCTTGCCTCTGAGACTAACATAAATAAAGACTGACATTTTATTTTGTGGACGAGTCATCATTTCTGTTCAGTTGGAGGCACATAGGGAAAGATGAATAGCAAAACTGTCCAACTGACTTATTTTTGATGTGTTCTGTGCTTCCAGAGAGTAAACTCTAGGGGACTCACATACACAGTTGACTGTAAATGATGTATTACCTATTAATGAACTGAATCCACCCATATAGAAATACAAGTGGGCAAAATGAAGTATATATGGTGCATAAATATTGTACATAAGCTACCAGCATATGCAGGTGACATGTCACTTCATGTCATATCCTGTCATAAAGAGCTGTGAATGTCTAAGCTCTTCACGGTAGAGACTACATCTAGCAGAACAGGATCGGATCCAGACCCCTGAGTACTATGGTAATAGAAACAGCAAATTATGATGATACTCATAATGTACAGTTTCCTATAGTTCATGTTTTTGTCCTTTTGGGGAAAGACCTTTCAAAATTTATTCTGCTTTTTGGGATTTATCAGTAATCCCACTGTGAATTTTATTCTGAATTCCAATCCAAATGCCTCCATGTATTTCATTTGATATATCCAGTACATTGGCTGTGCACTGGAAGCATAAGATTTACTGGATTTTGGTATTTTTAAATTGTCTATAAACAATATATGTGCCACTCCTTACAAAGCTCGTTGTGATTCTCTGCTGGCATGTTGTCTACCACAAAGTGTGTAAAGTAAAAAGCCTAAGCAGGCTACTATCCTATATGTCCATTCGGCCTACAGTACATGAACTCTTTCTCAAATTAAACGTCAGGCAACAGAAAAGCTATAAAGCCCCAATAGTTCTCACCACATCCTCCTAGGGAAATGGTTAATCAGCTTAAATGCGGTAAACAAAATGGAGGCAGCGGCCTATCCAATCTAACAGTCATTCTAATGCAGAGGTTCTCAAACTGGGGGTCATGACCCTCAGGGGGTCATGAGGTTATTACATGGGGGGGGGTCACAAGCTGTCAGCCTCCACCCTAAACCCCGCTTTGCATCCAGCATTTATAATGGTGTTAAATATGTAAAAAAAATGTTTTTAATTTATAAGGTTCACACTCAGAGGCTTGCTATTTGAAAGGGGTCACCAGTACAAAAGTTTGAGAACCACTGTTCTAATGGCTGTGAACAAGGCAAATCACAAATCACACCTCTACAGGTGGCATTTTACTTTTAAAATGTCAAAACCGGTATTAAGCTATTTATCCAGGGCATCAAATGAAAGGTGTTTCTTATGGGATACCACAGAAGACACTTGGCATAAATCATCCTTCAGGACTGCAGTCGCCAAAAGAACCATTTTCAGGGACTGGAAATCAGTGCATAAACTGAACATTGTGGAATGGCAAAACTCAGTGAGTGAATTAGCACATACAGAAGAGACAAACGAACCTTGGAGGGAAAGGAAAGTATTTTGGCCAGATATTCAGGTACAAGTTATTGGAATTTTATGGTTAATGAGTTCTATGTTGTTATCAAATGTACATTTCTCGTCGTTCACTTTTAATGTACAGCAGGGGTCGGCAACATTTGGCATGCGACTCACCAGGGTAAGCACCCTAGCGGGCCGGCCAGTTTATTTACCTGCTGACGCTGCAGGTTTGGCCGATCGCGGCCTCCACTGGCCGCTGTTCGCCATCCCGGGCCAATGGGGGCGGCGGGAAGCCGCGGCCAGCACATCCCTCGCCCGCGCTGCTTCTCACCGCCCCCATTGGCCCGGGACGGTGAACCGCGGACAGTGGGGCTGCGATCGGCCAGAACTGGCGCGTCAGCAGGTAAATAAACTGGCCCGGCCCGCTAGGGTGCTTACCCTGGCGAGCCACATGCCAAACGTTGCCAACCCCGATGTACAGTATTGTTTAACAGTCTAGTCTTCCATATCTGATTGTTGGGCTTGTTGAAGTACATCTTGTATATCCCTACATCCTCATCTCATTCCCCATCCTTTCTATTTCATTGAAAATATATTCAAAGCCTGCGAAGATGTGCAAACTGTAATACTGTCATGTACCAAAGCGATAGTCCATAACTAAATTAAGTATTTAGCATATCTAAACAGTGAATATATAGTTCTTATCTAGTCCACCCTATGGGTTAAACTGTTATGTAGGTAGTGAGGAAGATCTCTCCTCCTGCTGAGAGTTTTCATCCTCAGAAGGGGTTTCTAAAATTACTGCAGGAGGAATGATCAAAGGACTCACAGCCTTTGTGGGCAGATATCAGTGAAGCAAGAGCTGCACTTCAGTGCATTTCACTTTTATCCTGAGGTCTAATCTCTAGACAATAATCATGCAGCTGAAAAGTGGCATAGTCTCACATCCAGACTTTGGAACAAAGTATGCAGAATTAACACAGATAGTATTTCTGTAGCAAGGAAAAAGTGAAAAGATGTTTTTTGTTTAGTTTGCTTTTGCACTTGTGTCAATAAAATAGACAATACTATAGTATTTAGACTTCATTGAGACAAAAACTGACAATAAGATTTACAACAATTGCCTACCCTGCGCTCTTTCTAACAACTTCTACATTCCTCCATGCTCCAATTTAGAACTGCTATAAAGCCTGTCATATTTGATGGGAAATGCCACAAAGCTGCAATATCAGCAACTCACATCATGAAATGGAACGCTGACAAATTCACCATGGGACACCTTAACTGTCAACTTGTTTTTTTTCCCATTCATTGTAGATTTTTCCCCCCTTTCTTCTTCTTCTTCTGCCTTTTTTTTTTCTCCTAACTTCTGAGTGAAAGCAGGACACTATTTCGTAATGGTACTTTCCTGATACATTTGCCCCTTTTCCTAGAAAAAAGAGGCTATCCATTTGTGAGGATATAATGATCTCCAGACAGGACCTACCCCATCCTACATGCATACATTAAATATACACATCTCCAACACCTGAGATGTTGTATATTAATTTGTGAAGAATCAGATTGTTCAAATACAGACAAAGGTCAATGATGTCTGAATTCACTTTTGCTCTTCCTGATTTTTTGTCCAAGGTATTATAAGAAACAAACGCTTCCAAATATTAGCCAATGCAAAAAATAATGGGCCACATTTCAAACAGGTTACTGTGCCAATAGACATGGCACACTATTTATTGTGACTATAGATACAGACTGAGCAGTTGTACATGCAAATGACTTCTGGTCATTTACATAAACAATTACCCAGCTTGCATGCACAAGCACTGTAATTGTACACACAAATTACACATGCACAGTGGATTTGGTTTTCTAAGTCCTACATGTTTATGTCAATTTTAGCGCAAATCAACATTTTGATTAATTACAATATCAAATTTTGCCACACGACATGGTCCTAAATGTGTGCTCTAAAATCCCTTCACCTAATGTACAATCTTTCTCTTATTGCTAATAATCAAAAGGACATCAAGAGGTGTTAACTTTGAAAAAGAAATAGAGAAAACTAAAAATGAACTTTAAAAGTTGGACGCAATATAGCATTTATGCCTGTTAAAGGATATGAAATATTTCAAGTATTACTCTGTTTCCTGGTATATACAATACGACAGCTAGTGGGTTGTTCTGACTGATGAATAAGATACAATTGACATGAAATCTGCTTATCTGTGCTCTATGAACAACAAACTAATTCAGCTCCATTCAGGTATCCTCATTTGTAATTGTTTTTCAATGTAAGCCTAGTCTGAATGAGCTCTTCCCTGACATCTAGTGGTGACCTGTGGAAAATGACTTCAGGAGCTGATCTCATTTGAATGGGCACATCCACCCTACCTAGAGGTTCAGCATGGTGGAATTGCTTGCCCAAGTGATCACTTGTGGCTGGTGTTAGATCCCCAGCCTCTTTGTTATTGGGGCAGGTGTAATAAAGGGTTGTTATCCTTGTTGTATGAATCAAGAGCAGCTGAACTGTACCTTGCATACCCTAATGGAGGGACTCACCCTCAACTGAATGGCACTCGATAGGCAGGGGACATGGGTTCCAAAGCTTAATGAGTTGAGAGAGAGTCGGGACAGGTATTTCTACATGGTGGTGTGGGCCTTGTTTAAGGGTCCTAGACACCATTTGACCCGTCTTCTCTCCGTGATATAATAAAAGAGCTAATTTGGACTCAATTGAGAGTCTTATTACATGCTGCAGAGCCAAAATCACTGATATCTAGGCCTAAGAATTAGACCTACTCTGGGACAAGGTTTCTGATGCAAGATACTACCCAGTGTACACCAGCAGTGAGGGCTCCCCCACCAACAGCTGAAATCCCTGAGAAATGTGTGAAGTGGTGTGCGCTGAGGACATTTTGGCAAGCCTGGAGAGGCACAGCTAGCAAAGAGGCATGAGGAAAGATGTGGCCAGCAGGGCGGCTGGCAGAGGGGGTCAGAGCAGAGCCCCGCAGAGAGGTGCGGCAATTGGCCAGCAGGGGAGCGAGCAAGTGCCCAAGCAGCAGAGGGTATAAGGTGCCTCCTTACCGCCCCCCCCCCCTTCCAGAGAAGGGACAGATACATTAAAGGGACTTTTGGCTTGCTGGACTTAAGAACCTGAGGGGAAAAGAACACTGCCCAACTTACTTAGGGATGGGTCTTTTGCTCATAGTTTATGTTTATGAACCTTTGTTGCAGTGTTTTCCCAAATTAATGCGGAGTTACTTCCCTCCTTTTAGTAAAAATGTTTGCTACACTCACACTGTGAAGGGGGAGTATTGCCTCTTAGAGGCTCCCAGGGGGTGGTGTGTAATTGTCCCAGGTCACTGCGTGGGGGCTGGAGCTGGTTTTGTGTTGTGTTGTTGAAAAGGAACCTCTAGATACTGAATCTGGCCCTTTTTGCTGCCAACTCTGAAAAATAAAGGACATGTATTGATGTAACCCTTCTGCCAGTCAGATACAATAGTCATCTCTTATCTCTCCATTATTATGGGTGCATATATTGTACTGAATAATTGGTTGCCTTTGATTACTTCAGAAATGATTTTATGAACCTACATAAAGGGGTATAGTAGGTAATCTAAATATTGTTCTTTTTTACAAGTTCCTGTAGCCCAGCAATTATTTTTATTGAAAAAAAAAAAAAAAAAACATTTTGTGGAAATTAGACCATGTAGCCACCTTAATTTAAAAATGAAAATGTGTATTTAAAACTTACTAATATTGTACTCTGAACTGAGGGAAATCCCACACAATACAATAAATCGTGTATAAAACAATCTTGCATCAGAGCCTGCATCTTCAATTCATTCGAAATAAAAAATCAGTTCTATTAGTTTTTCCCTTGAAGATATTCTCTCTTTTATACTAACCATGTTTAGCAGCGGTTTGCTCTGATTGACCTTAATTTAATTTATTTTTCACAGAAATATTGCTTCAGGGTTAAACATTTTTGTTGCTAATAACTACACATGTTCTATTACTTGGCCTTAAAGATCTTCCATCTTTCTGAGAACATTTGTTTTGCAAAACACTGTAGCAGTTATTTTTAAAAACATATAATATAATTGATTTGCAATTATCAACAGGGAGGTAAGCCATTGCCTATATTTGCTAACCTAATTGTAAAATAAATTGCTCCTTTCAAGTCATAATGTATTGCCTCAAGTGATCACTACTTAGCACCAACAGACTAGAGTAAATAGAGTGGCAGCAGGAAGTCTGAGAGATAGTATTACCCAGTTCTCCATGTAATAAATGTTCTCTTTTAGAGTATTGTTCAGTTCATGGGTGTAATTTCTAGATATTTTCCTCCCAGTGGGATGCAGACCAGGTGTCAGTTCTTGGAAGTAGGGCCATATTCTGAAATACAATCCACCTTCCTGTGAATTTTGTGCCATCTGCTTAACACAGATGTGGAGAAGGCTGTCTAACATACGAACCCTGCTTTGCTTACACCAGGGGTGGGCAAACTTTTTGGCCCGAGGGCCACATCTGGGTGAGGAACTTGCATGCGGAGCCATGAATGTAGGGCTGGGGCAGGAGTTTGGGGTGTGGGAGGGACTGCGGGGTGTGAGAGGGGGTGCAGTGTGCATGAAGGGGATCAGGGCAAGGGCTTGGGGCGCAAGAGGGGTGTGGGGTGTATAAGGGGGCTCAGGGCAGGGGACTGGGGTGCAGGAGGGGTGTGGGATGTGGCAGGGGGCTAGGGAGCTCAGGACAGGGGATTGGGGTGCAGGAGGGGTGCAGGGTGTGGCGGGTGTCTCAAGGCAGGTGGTTGGGGTGCAGGAGAGGTTCAGGGTGCAGGCTCCGGCCTGGCCCGGCACCACTTACCTGGAGCAGCTCCGGGGTAGCAGGGGGGCTAAGACAGGCTCCCTGCCTGCCCTGGCCCCGCGCCGCTCCTGGAAGTGGCCGGCACCACATCCCTGAGGCCCCTGGGGTAGGGGGAACAGAGGGCTCCGCGCGCTACCCTCACCTGCGGATACTTCCTCCGAAGCTCCCATTGGCCGCAGTCCCCCATTCCCAGCCAATGAGAGCTGCGGGGGGTGTGTGGGGGGGAGTGCCTGCAGGCGAGGGCAGCGCATGGAGCCCTCCGCCTCCCCTCCCCCAGGAGCCGCAGGGACGTGGTACTGACCACTTCCAGCAACTGCATGGGGCCCGTGGCGCAACGGGGGTGGCAATCCCGTGGGCCAGATCCAAAGTTCTGATGGGCCGGATCCAGCCCGAGGGCCATAGTTTGCCCACCCCTGGCTTACACACTATACACTATGTGAGGTTTAAGTGTAGAGCCTTCCAAAACTTGCATCTTAGTTTTCTGATGTTCTCCTTTTTGAATATTCCTGGACCCTTACAGTAACACTAAGTAAAGAGCAACTGCAACAAAGGTGACTTACTTCACAACTAAAAATCTGTCAATGTCTCCACCAGAGTTAGTCCTGTATACCAGTCTTGGTCACTAAAAAAGAACATTAAAAATAAATAGTAAAAACTATTCAATCTGTGAAAAAATCCAGGGTTTGATCAAAAGGCCAGTGAAGTCAATGGAAAGTCCCTGACTTCAATGGGCTTTGGATCAGACTCACAGGGCATGATTCTTATTTACACCATCAGACCCATAGTTTTTCTTTATACGCTAAGCCCATTTTCATACACTATTATTTCTAGTGTGTAGGGTTTCTTTTAAAATCTCCGTTTTCCAAATTTCTAGTTTCTATTTTTTAATCTCAGCTATCATGCTTAATAGACTAGTCCTCCCATTTAAGTTTCCTGACAGCTGCACAAAGAAAGATCTTTCTAAGGGCTGATTACGAGGTTCTCTCTAATTTTCATAATCCTTTAACTATTGATTAGACTTGAGCTGAGGTACTCCAGTCAACAGAAATATTTTGGGACATATTCTGATCTCATTTATACTAGTGTAAACCCAACACACCTTTCTCAGGTTGGATTGACACTGGTGCTGCTGCAATTACAATCTAGACTTTTTGCCTGGGGTAGCTTTTATATGCTACAATATGAACATTTTTGGTAGGGTAAGAAGGTTCTCTTTCTCCTTTCAACGTGCATGCAAAACTCCCAATTAATGCAATGGTGCATCTACACTGAGACAAATAAGTATTCTACGACACAGATATTTTAATCCATTTTCATATATCACAGTTTTCAGCCCTAGAATGGATTTAAATTGTCTCCTTTCTATATAAAGCTTTTTTACTACTACTACAGAAATATAAATATTATATTTTGCTGAAGAATAGAACTGTTTGAATGTTGACAACTGCTGCCATTTACCATCTAGCCAAATACAGCTAGAAGGGCTACAAGGAATTACAATTTATATAAGTTTCTCATTATGAAATTAAAAATTCAGAAATGCTAAATTAAATTATTCTCATAAGGCAATTTTATATGGAAAAGTTATTTTGTCGGTGTGAACAGTCACCGCAAAGCTTTGAGTTTGCTGTCATTTATCCAGAACACTCACTTTTCATCATCATGAGCCTGCCTGAATGTGCTTACCACATTAAGCTCAGAGAGAAGAGTAAACCTAAACATAATCACCTTAATTCATACTACACAGCTAGCAGGAAATTTAGGCTGTACCAAGTGCAGGACTCAACAGAGAAATAAGAACTAACATTCAGGAGAACGTCTTACCACCATTCAGAATATGATCTTTTTTATGTTGTTGCTTTATATCAAACATGCTTAAAGGAGGATGAGTAAGCATCTGTGATCTCACTTAGAGGAGCCAGCAAGCATCCACTGAGCACCACAATGAAATGCTGAAATAGTGAAATGAGCACTTTGTAGAATTTTGTTTTCTCACAAACATGAGAGAGGTTGAGCAAGAAAGAGAGACAGGAAGGAGATTCCCCTAATGAAGCTCTCACTCCTTTTACAGTTTTCCCCAAAATCCACCACATGCTCAGTAGAACAACCCTTCCTCATGTTGGCAAGCTCCTATGCAGGTAAGTGCACCCACTGACATCAAAGAACTCATCTGTGTAATGAAGGGTCGCACAATTGGGCCCTTAAACTATAAAGTGGTGAGCAGCATTCTTTTGTCATAAGACTTAATTATATACGAGCACATAAAAAAAAAAAGCATGGTGCACCAATTTACTGCAGCTATCGAACACATGAAGGGGAGAGTTAATTAATAACAGGTCACATTTACATTGTGCTTCCCAAGCCAAAGGATCCCAGATTAATTTACAAAACTGATATAGAAACAATTTTACATGTTCTGGTATGGCTCAGATCAAGGACTTCTTCCTATGTAGAATTTACAAAGTTGACAGAGGCCCCAAGATTAGTACACCTCAAGCCAACATTTTCAGGCAATTCCTTTAAGTACTGAAAGCAGAGACTTCTTGAGCCATCCCCAGTAGTTGCTGGCTGGTGCCAGGGCATTCTCACAGCTCCATTTGCAATGGCGCCAGGAGTTTAATGAGATGGTGATGGTGACTGTGCTCACCCACATACCTCTGAACTCTCCCACATTTCAGGAAGTCTCACCTGTTTTCGTCGCAAATTCAGTGTCCCCTTTCATTAGCTTTTATTACTAAGAGTTATTTAAAATGCAAAGCCATGAAACTGAGATTACCAAAAAAATGTTATTCATACTAAAGGAAGGAATCCCTCAGCATTTTAAGTTTCTTTCATGAATATTTTTGTGTCCCTCCTCTTTGGTGCACGTCACATACTGTGTTCCACAGATATGAGGGTTGGCAAATTGAGTGGCATGGCCATCCTCAGCATAGGGGAAGCACTGGCTTTTTGGGTCCTTTCACCCTGACAAACCCGCACAGAAGGAAGATACAAATGAGTCTTCTGTTACCAACACTGAGAACAAGGAACAAGGATACTGAAATGACTGGAGCTGCTCTGAAAAGCTACTAAATATCAAATAATAAAGAACAGACTAATAACTACCAGCTTTATAGTTATTAAAAAATTGTGTCTATCTGGGATAAACAGACCAAAAATTATGCCTTTCTGGGATAACAAAGAGACCTCATGCTAAGATTTAATTAGTGATGTACATGTTCTTAAACATACTCTACAACAGGGGTCAGCAACGTTTGGCACGCGGCTCCCCAAGGTAAGCACCCTGGCATGCTGGGCCAGTTTATTTACCTGCTGATGTGGCAGGTTCGGCCGATCGCAGCCCCCACTGGCCGCAGTTCGCCATCCCAGCCCAATGGGGACAGCGGGAAGCCGCGGCCAGCACATCCCTCGCCCGTGCCGCTTCTCACCACCCCCATTGGCCCGGAACGGCGAACCGCGGTGAGTGGGGGCCGCAATCGGCCGAACCTGCCATGTCAGCAGGTAAATAAACTGGCCCGGCCCGCCAGGGTGCTTACCCTGGCGAGCCGCGTGCCAAACGTTGCGACCCCTGCTCTACAACTACACATCAACTGGACAGTGATGTCTCTTATACTTCCTGACCTTAGCACTTGGGCTTCTTTCTGTAATTGTACTTTAAAGGCAAATTCTTGGCTGATCAAGCCCACAGAGGTTGGGCTGTTTCTCCTCTCTTTTATCGTAATAGCACCCAAAACTGCTGGGAACAAGGAGTTTCATTTATCCATCTGCAAAATACCCTATTTGCTTTAATGATTAATTAAGGTCCATTTGCCCACAAGTTTTATCAACATCTTGAAATGTATTCTGAGAATTCTGTTGCTCCCCAAGCAATCTTTGTAAGCTTCTTCCCAAAGCTATTTTAAAAGCAAACAGCTCTTCATATATATTTTTTTAACAAAAGATGATCTGACCAAGCCATTAGTGTCTGCGTGATAAACGAACAATTTTAGCTTGTGCTACTAATTCAACATCTAACAGTAATTTTAGCCAACATTGAATACTTGGTACAGTAACTAATGATATAGTTCAAAAGCAGTCTTTGACAGCTTAACCTGCATTGACCCAAATATATATAAAACTCCTGCATCCATATTGGACTGTTTGGCAATGTAAGCATGCAGTTTACCCCTGCAGCGCCTCCTCCTGGTCGTCCATGGGAATTAGCTCTTCCAGCATCCTGGAGCACCCTCTGCAGGCTGGTGATCTGCCTTGCCACTGGCCCCACATCCCTCCCAGTGCCCCTTTTTCTGGGTGCTGCCCCCTGGCAGTACCCCCACAGTTCTGGGTCTTCCCCTCCCAGGGGGAACCCCCACCCACTAACCCCACTTCACCTAAGTCTTGACTACTGCCCAGTCTCCATCTAGCCCCATTCACTGGGGCAGACTGCAGTATCAGCCACTCATCACAGGCAAAGGGGTTCAGACCTGCTGCCTCTGCCTACTCATGGGCTGCCCCCTGCAATCCCATACTTAATAGGCCTTACCAGGTATGCAGACTGGGGCTTTCCTAGGCCGGAGCTCCCCGGCTCCCTTGGCCTTTCCCCAGCCCGGCTCCACAGTACCTTTTTCTGGCCTTTAACAAGGCCTGCAGCCTCGGGGGTTTCCAGGCCGGAGCTCCCCAGCTCCTCTAGCCTTCCCTAAGCCCTGCTCTACTTTAGGTACCCTCTCAGCTTCCAGGTAGCCAGGCCCTTCTCCCTCTAAAGCAGTGTTTCCCAAACTGAGGTTCACGAAATGTTACAGGGGGTTCTCGGGGAAAAATTCCCTAATGGCGGACAGAGCTGTCCCTAGGGATCCCGGGCAGCATGGGATACTGAGGAGACTTAACCTTCAAGAGTCCTTATAAGAAATGGAAAGGGAGGTGGATATTTTTTGCTGTTTTTAAAATTAAATAGGCAGCTTTTAAAAATTATTATGAAGAACAAGTTTAAGCTTTGTTGTAACGTGCGTTGTTTGCCTGGACCGCTCAAGACCTGAATGCTTGTCAGGAGCGCTGCCAGCTTTTCCGCCACCCTAGGCGGCAGAAGGTCCCGCCCCAAAATGCCACACACAGCCCACAGAGGCGGCGAAAGGTCCCGCCGCGGAAATACCGCCGCGGTCGCCGCCCCCCAAATCGCAGTGCCCTAGGCGACCTCCTAGGTCGCCTAATAGGTTGCACCGGCCCTGATGCTTATGTAGGAGGAACTCTTTGAGTTGGCTTCTTAAATACCTTCATGCTGTTTCACATCTGATACTCCTTGATGAAACATAGGAGCCTTGTCTTATAACAGGCTTATTCAAAGTGATACAAGCTACAAAAGTGAGATCTTGGAAGAGTGTTGCCATTTTCATAATGCAATAAAAATATTGTAATGATAAATAATAATTAATAATACATAGCGTGTAATAAACATGTCACAAAAACAAATTTTATATTTCCAAGATCACTGCTTTTATAATTTATACTCAGCTAAAGGAGAAAATCCTTGGAAATATTCATTTTTAAGAGGGGGTTCACGAGACTTGACATTTTATGAAAGGGGTTCACAGGTTGTTAAAGTTTGGGAACCACTGCTCTAAAGGCAGAGAGAGAGTCTGCCTCTGGCTGCCCTGGCTTTCTTATAAGGCCTGGTCAGTCTGTTTGGGGCGTGGCCCCAGCTGCTGCCACTTCCCCCAATCAGCTGGGGTTTTGCTCCCTTCCCCAGCCCCAACCCTCTACAGGGCTTTTCCAACCCTTTCTGGGCTGGAGCGGGTGCTCACCCCGCTACAAGCTGTGATATCTTAGCTCGACAACAGACCATTTCAAAATGCCTTATGTAGTTTCTAGAAAATGCAGAGGTTTCAAATGAGACTCGAGGCTTGCTCCCACTCTGCTTTGACTTCATAGAACTACATGAATAAATGTTATTATAATTTGCATGGTCAATACTTAATCATATGTAAGTATTTTGTTGGCATTAGATTGGGGATAAGTTTCACGTATATTTCCGTTGACCCTCTGTCGTCTCTTTCTCTATTCCATCTTCTCTACATATTAAAAGCAAACCATGAAGGAGAGAAGAATAGTTCAGGCCAGAAAATCCTTATTTAACTACATCTCCTTCTGAGATCAAAAATTTCACTGAAATTACTTACGTATGTCTGAGTAGTAGAAATAGGACATTGGTAGACTGTAACAAATAAATAGATAATTACTTTGGGAGCTAGAAATCTATTTGTAAACCATAATTACGTGGCCAAATCAAAATGGATTTTCACCAGATGACCGAAATAGACATTTCCAACTGAGGGCTAATTCCTTGCCAAATTTCAGGTTTCTGTCCCAAACCAAACAGGTATAGAATGTACTATTTTTTCATTATAATGACTAAACTTTCCTCCCCACTTTCTTCACATTCAAGAACAACTGAACCATTTTTGTGAAAACTTTACAAAAATAAACTAACTCTTAAGTAGAGACCAGAGTTGGAAAATGTTAGCCTGTAAAAGAATTAAACAGGTCCTTTAGAAGGAAACATGTAAGCAGTCTTAACTGTAAGTGACACTATGGGCTCCACAGATACCACATTTAGTAGAATTACTTCACTGTATTAGGTCAACCAATATGACATGCTGTGGATTACTCCAGTACCTGGAAGCCTTTAGAACTACAAATCTCCAGGCCAACAAAGGTCAGCTATGCCATAGAAGCGTGTTTTATCCTGGTGTGAGGGTCATGATACTGGATATGCTACTCTCCCATTCCTCTTGCCAATGGGGCCTAACCTTAGAGGAGACTATTTACTCACCTCTCCTGGTGAGAAGAAAAATGCTGAAATGATGGACAACTTTAAGGGCCACAGGGCAAACTTGAAGAAAATGATAAAATGGCCAGTTGTGAAGGGATCCAACAAAAGCAGGTAGGATGATTTTTTTTGAGGGAGAGAGACAGATAAAAGGGGTAAGTTATCAAATATTATAACACAGTGGTTTAAAATAGTAAAGAGAAGTGAGTGTGATATTAAGATGAAAAACATCTTCTCCTGTAGCTATCATAAAAGATATGATTCCGCTGGGGCGGAATTCGGCAGGGAAACGAAGCAATCAAACTGTGGTCTACAGAGTATAACTAGATCAGCCCATCAGTAAAGCCTGTAAGTGAACAAGGGGGGGATTATTATTATTTTCCCTCTCTCTTTATCCATCTCTCTCACATAAAATATTTTTTTAGCTAATGGAATGTCAGGTGTTATGTTCCTGTGTATAAAATCACATCAGTATTTGAGAATACACCATACGCAGCGCCGCGTACTGTACTCTACAAATAAAGCATCAAGGCAGTACAATCCCAGGCAGCAAATCACATTGCGAAGCTACTACCACTATCTAGGAGATTTCAAAACCTAAAGTCCTCATCTATCATTCATGAATATTTTATTGTACATGGATTTCCTCAGGAACTTTATTACCACATCATCCCAAGTAAATATGTTAAGCCAGATAATGCTCAAACAAGACTCTCATTGGAGATTTGAGAAATGGCAGGAAACCCAGCAGTCTATTACCTGAATCCTAAACTGTTCAATACATGCAATATCGTAGAGGACTAACACACAAAGTAACTGAGCACATTCTCAGGGAAGATTTTTGGGACCACCAGGAAGGAGGGATTGAGGGGCCTAGGTGTTTCATGGTGAAGTTTCTTTTCATTCCTATTAAAATGCTTTAAGAAAGTGGTTTTCTTAGCAAGAGTGGGAGCTGCTCCCTTTCTTTTCCTGGCTATTTTGACATCCTATAGTGGTGATTTGGTGTGGTTAAAACTTCTCCATCTAAAATAGGTTATTGTTAATTAGTAAACATAGACTTTTTCCTTGCCCCCCCCAGGTTTGTGACAGGACTCTTCACTTACAGGGCAGATGTTCCAATCTCTCACCTGGTAGCTAAGGGAACCTGGGAGAAGGGAAATAACTATGCAACAGCTTCTTTCATACATCATAAGCTGTCTCTGGATGCTATAAGGCCAAAGGTTGGGTATGGGAAGGAGTCTGGAAAAACAACTACATGTAAGAAGTTCCCCTTCAGGGTAGCATAAGTTACCATGCAAAATATATTCACATTACTATTTCATTAAAAACTCCCCTATCCGTGGCTCTTTCAAATAGTGGATGGGATCTGGATGCTCTGGTAGGGCTGTAGCCAGTAGCAGCAAGGCAAAGGGAAAAAACATTGTTGGTGCTGCAGAGGACTTGGGTGCTGGAGCACAGATGGGTCAAGATCTAGGAGAATCTGAGGAGAGGTTACCCCTAGAAGAGCTACCAGCTTCTTCTCTGGCTGCTCTGCTCTACAACTGGCTTTATTTCAAAAGGGAACAATGCAATGGAGCAATAGCCAAAGAAAGTCTCCAAGACTGTGGGGACACTGCTTCCTTTCCCCAGGGAGAGGAGCATATGGCTCTTCACCTGTGTTGTACCTTCACACACAAGTGCCTAGCTGAACAGATGTAAAAATATTTTAGAAAGGTTTCCATGAGAAAACTCTTATTAAAAATCCTAAACTGCATAGTGTATCGAATAATGCTGTCTGCCTGAAAATGTCATATTCTTGTCTGAACAGCCCAGTATCGTATATGCTCTGAATAAAGATTAAGATGTAATTGCTTTTCCTATTACGACTCACTTGTGCATCATAGATTTTTTAATATCCTGTAGAACACATGTATTGTGTAAAGGAACCAGGTGAGAGTAGTAAAAAGATGTAATGTTATTTTTCTTTATGATAGATCTGGACAGAGAGCTCTAAGTGAAGGCTTAGGTTTTTAATAATCAACTATGGGGGGGGGAGTTGTTTCTTTATTTTACCTACAGTGAAAACATTAAAACTTAAGCAACGGTCATTGTGAAAATGCCATACTGCTAATTGTTGGCAATAAAGGGATTGTTTCTAAAATGAAATCACTCACTGTAGTTTTGTCTACACTAAGACATCATTGTTAATATTTCCCATCAGTGCGACCACCAATTCAGATTCTCCAGTGAAAACAGGTGGGGATTTTCGAAAGTGCTCAGCATGGGTAGCAAATTGACTTCATTGAGAGCAAAGTTAGGCTAATGCTGAGCACTTTTGAAAATACAATCCAATGAGACAGAAGAGTAGACAAGATGCCGGCAGCATATTAAGCACCATGTCGTGTTCTGAACAGTGTAAGACAACATGATGCTTAAAATGCAGGTGGTATCTAAAGCCACATCTACACTAGCTTCCCTACAGTTGCTACCATTGGTGGAGCTGATACATGTACTGTATTTACCCAGTCTATTAGTGTGTGTTTGCAGGAGCATGTATTTTTCTTTGTAACTTTTTTTACCTGTGTCAATAGCATCCCCACACCAAGTCTGTGCAGCAATGCCTCCATAGCACTGTCCCCACTAACCTTGCAGAGCATTGTCTGAGCAAGAGGAGGGGTTGGAATTGGGGCCCCCCAAGATCAAGAACAGAAACTTGCCTAGAAAAGTTAAAGCTTTTCCATGGCTCTACTCCAAGATATCCAGGGGTAACTATGGTCAGAAGGGTTCCTGAGCATGGGAGCATCATAGGGTCTCCCACAAATACCCCAGGACCTGCCAGGTTTTGTGGGCAGTCCTTCACCTCAGGGAGCCAACCTCCAATCCCTCTGGCATGCAGCAGGGGAATCTCCATAAGGAAATCCTCAGAGACTTCCATATTTTATTTATATATATATATACATACACACACACACACACCCTGTGTAGGCACAGGATAATCTGGGTCTATGTTTTTAAGGACATGCTTTACATGTTTTTAAACGTTAATAACTTATTGATGCCTTGCATCCTTAAACTGAGGCTACAACTAGGAGTCTGTGTTATTAAATGGAGAATTAGTCACACCTGTAGCTCCAAATGTTGTGTTTCTACCTCCAAGCAATACTAGGTCATGTTAACCTTGTAAGAGTCTTGGTTATTCTTGGATATTCCTTCAGTTGCTAAAAAAAAATTCCAGCTGATGTCTGAAGGGAAGCTAAATCACATTCTTGTGAAACTCCAAGGTAACTAGAACTTCTACAAATGAAGACAATGCTCATGAATGAAATAACAGGTTGCATCTTTCTTCAATACAATTCAGCCATAGCTAAACTGAACATGGAAAGACCGTCCTGCGACAGTATGAATTCCACTTGGTCCATGAGGACAAAAGAACAGACTTTGAGGTCACAGAAGGATGAACATGGTCTTTTTTCGTTACAGGTTCAAAGGCCCCATCAACTGACAGATGCAGACCCTGCTTAAATCCATGTTTGTTTCTAAAAACTGTACTGTCATGCAGATAAATCCTCATATGACCCAGTGCTTGGAGTTGTCTTCTGCCATGCAGATGTTACCGGCCCTTTTGACATTGATGGGAAAGGATCCACTGGTGATGGTTCACATTGGCACTAATGACACTGCATTGTGGAATATCTCACAGATAGTTGATAACTTCAGGGAACTCAGAAGCGTGCTAAAATAGAAGAATGTCCAAGCTATCCTCTCTGAAATTCTTCCCGTCCCACAAGCAAAGGTCTTGGAATCTATGAATCTCCTATATAGGCACCCAAGTTTCCGAGGTGCAAAGCCTCACTTCGGCGCACACACAGAGTCTCGTTCTGTTGGAGCACAGGAAATGTGAGCTCAGGCTTTTATTGTTGGAAATGCCATCCTGTCTCCAGCGCCACATTCTTGTCCCAAAATCTACTACTTCATCACAATGGTAGCTAACAAAAATGTCTCTTAAAAAGAGCAGTTGATCTGGCCATAAACAAACTTCTCCATGCAACCATGGATGCCTGCATGTGCATATACTGTTGTGGATTCACTTTATAATCTCACCTTAGAAAAGTTTTAAGCTTGAATCTTCAAAGAACCTAAGAGAGTTAGGTGCCCAACTTCCATTAACTTTCAATAAGAACTGGGCATCTAACTCCCTTAGGCTCATTTGAAAATTCCAACCTTAAAAATTTTGGATTTTCACAAAGGGAGCCGATCCCTCCTAGAAACCACCCAAGGGCTGAATTGACAGGATGCCAAATTACACTTTTACCCCTTGAGTAAATCCCTCCAGAACAAGACGGAGGCACACTGAGTGATACCATGAGCTTAAATTGCAAATTCATATGCTACCATCTTTCCTAAGGATAAAGAGAAGACCTTGAACCCATTCCTGACCTGGTGTAAACTGGTGTAGCTCCACTGAAGTTATGCCAGCTGACAGTCTGGCCCTGTGTCTCCTTAACAAGCACAAAATTCACAAAAGGGAAAAAAAGACAGAAGAAAACGATGTTTTGGTTTGCTCTTGCATGCAAAGTAGGAAACAGTCAAATATCATTCTAATAAAATAAGTGAAAAGTAATAAAATACTAATAGTAATTTATCATTTGAAAAAATAAAGCGAAAACTGGCAAATAAACAGGATTTAGTTTTAAGCTCTCAAATGACTATTAAATAACTTGATTTTTTAAAAATACTAAAAAATTCTTTGGCAATGCTAGTGGGTACAAGAGTTGTCCCGATTTAATTCATATAAACTGCAGAAAACTAATAATGATACTAAGTAATTAGTAACTATTATATTAAAATGCATTATACATACTGATTAGATCATATTAAAATGAAAAGAATTTGAATTTATTTACACAAAAACCTCAGAGAAAGAAATCTATAGACCATGAAGATGAATTCCTACAACAGTGACAGCTGATTGCACAACCAGCTTTCAAAAAATAATGTTTATGTCTGAACAGCACCAAATAAAGGGCTTACACCCAAAATACCCATATGTATTTACTGCAATAGATTCATTTAATGCACCAGGTTCAAAGATCATTTTAACTCCTATATGAAAACTAAAGATTTTTCGTCAAAGGCAATGTTCAATATATTACAAATTATCCAAGAGTATGATGCAAAACCCTTTCATGGTAGCAGTTATATTTAATATTCATTGCCAACTTATCTGAGGAAAGTTGGAGCGCTAATAAATTCAGAATGCATTAGTAATATTATGCACTACACATAAATTATACGTAGTGTTTTATACCAGCACATAAGATTAAACATACAAGGTTTTCAGAAATTAAAGCAGATACTCAAGTACCCCTGACTTATAGGAACTATAGTTTTAATCTTTGTGTCCATAATATGGAAGTACAGTATTTCTGCTTTTTTGTGATTTTCCCCCTTTCATTATTAGCCAAGCCAAAGCCCTAATCATACTGTAACGTATCACAGTATCATGGAACTGAGGCAATTATAGCCTTTAGACCAGGGGTCGGCAACGTTTGAAACGCGGCTCGCCAGGGTAAGCACCCTAGCGGGCCAGGCCAGTTTATTTACCTGCTGACACGGCAGGTTTGGCCGATCGTGGCCCCCACTCACCGCAGTTCGCCGTCCCGGGCCAATGGGGGCGGCGGGAAGCCGCGGCCAGCACATCCCTCACCCGCGCCGCTTCCTGCCGCCCCCATTGGCCCGGGATGGCGAACCGCGGCCAGTGGGGGCCACGATCGGCTGAACCTGCCATGTCAGCAGGTAAATAAACTGGCCCGGCCCATTAGGGTGCTTACCCTGGCGAGCCGCGTGCCAAACATTGCCGACCCCTGCTTTAGACATACTGATTCACACCCTAAGGGTACGTCTACACTACCCGCCAGATCGACGGGTAGCAATCGATCTATCAGGGATCGATTTATCGCATGTAGTGTAGACGCAATAAATCGATACCCGATCGCTCTCCCGTTGACCGCTGAACTCCAGCTTGGCAAGAGGCAGACGCAAATTCGACGGGGGAGCGCGGCCGTCGATCCCGCGCCGCGAGGACGCAAAGTAAGTAATTTTAATTCAATCCAAGATACGTTGACTTCAGCTACGCTATTCTCATAGCTGAAGTTGCATATCTTAGATTGATCCTCCCCCCCAGCGTAGATCAGGCCTAAGTAAAACATGAGATTGTGTGACTGGACTTAAATAACTACCGTATATACTCAGTCATAAGCCGGTTCATTTATAAAGCCAGGGAAGGATATCTCTGGCCTGGCTGGAACTACTCCGGCAGGCTGGTCAGCGTGGCCACAGCCTGCTCCGGCGGGCCAAACTAGGCGGCACGGCCGCAACATGTTCCAGAGTTCTGGGCCAGGTGGCACGGCCACAGCATGCTCTGGCGGGCTGGTGTGACGACATAAAAAGCTCCCTCTCCCAATTCCCTACTTTGGGTGCACTGAGGATGCTCACCCAAACTGAGCATGCCCAGTAACCTTCGCTTTTGCGTGGCGGAAACTGCAACTAGTTGCAAAAGTGGAGGGTTGCTGTTTGCGCTGCTACACCGGGTGGCGCAGCCACAGCCTGCTTTGGGGGGCGGGGCTGAGCGGCACGGCTGCAGTCTGCCAGCCCTGGAGCTGCAGCTGCTTCGGATGCTGGGGGGAGAACATTGTGGCCAGAAGCAGAGAGACTCTGGCCCCGCCTCTTCCCTTCTGGCTCTGCTGGCTGTGCTGCCTCTCCTTGCTCCCTCTGTTGGGGGGAGGAGCTGTGTCCCACCTCTCCCTCTCTATACCCGTTCATAAGCCGACCCCCTTCTCTAGTGCTTCCCTTTTTTATTAAAAAAATTCGGCTTATGAACGAGTACATACGGTAACTTTTGTCTCCTCTGTACTAATTGTGTCTAATTTTACATGTAGTTTTATTATTTACATCAAGTTGAATCTATAATTACTACTGTTATGGCTGGTGGCTTGGGTGATATATGATTCGACGTTTACACTGCTCAAATATTTCATTTTCTAAAATTATCTGACGAGAACATACAGCATAACTGTGTTGTAAATAGTATAGAACAGATACATTTCCTCCATGTAAGTGTGGTCTAGTAGCAGGAAGAGGGGAGTGGAAGCCCAAGACCCTTAGTTCTATTCTCGGATCTTCCACTAACTCTCTGAGATCATAATCAAGTGCATGTTCACTTAGCACATGAACAGTCACTGACCAGTGCCATTAAGCAAATAGTAAGTCCAGTTGACTTTAAAGGTAAGCATACACCGAAATACACTGCTGGCTTTAAGATTAGACACCCGCAGCTGACCCATGCCAGTTGACTCTGGCTCACGGGGCTAGGGCCACGGGGCTGTTTTGCTGTGGTGTAGATGTTCCAGCTTGGGCTGCAGCCCAAGGTCTAGGACCCTCCCACCTCACAGTGTCCTAGAGCCCAGGCTTCAGCCCAAACTTAGGTGGCTACACCACAATTAAATAGCCCCACAACCCAAGTCCCATGAGGCTAAGTCAGCCAGAAGTGTAATTGCAGTGTAGGCATACCCACAGAGACCTATTTCACAATGTTACAGACCTATGAGGAGACATGAACCTTTACCAAGTAGTGGAGAAGGTTGCAGGGCAAAGGTTTTTGACTCCTCCAGAATCATAGTGGCCTGAGGCCAGATCTGGAGACCCTTACTAGCCACCTGGGAAGCAGTTGGACTATTAAAATTGGCAAGGTCAGCCTACCACTTGTCCTGTTATGTTGGCTTGTTGACTAAAGTGGTGACCATTCCTTTTCAAGCAAGCATGTTTGCCTTTTCATTAGTCATTTTGCCTTTCAGCAATGAGAAGATTTGTTTAGCCACCAATATGATTGCTTACAAGAGATTCTACTTGTAACTATTGTATTTCAATAAAAGTCAGATCATTCTCCACGGAAGAAAGATCGCCATTATAAGAAAGCTTGCATAGTTTTTCAATTTCAGGTTGAGATTTTGTATGACAAATCTTAGGCTGATAGCCCCTTTCACTGCACAAAATATATGGTATTGGCCATAAGTCTTTAAAGCCTTGATGTATTCCAGTCCATTAGTTTTTACGGTTGAATTTATGTTGTATTATGAAGAGATGTGCTGAACTGCCCGAAACTACAGATTTGCCAAACTATCCAAAAATAATCTAGATAAGAGTGAAAGTCAGGATACCAGCCAACTCATAAGCAGCATGAGTGTTTTGCTACCAATACAGCTGGTAATAACTTTTTTAAAGCGCTGTTAAACATATCCAACTGAACTTGACTTTAAAAATCACACCAGGCTGAACATTTAAAGAACTATTGATTTAAAATGCAGCAAGTGTATGTAGGTGATTGATACAGGTTAATGCACTGTAGGCATAATGGTGACACAAATAGCTTCCTTCCTTTTGGTACTGCACAATATGCAATTAAACAAACTATTCAATGTGGACTCAAAGTAATCAAAAGCAATTACCTCCCCTGGAAGTGACAACTTCAACTTAAATGCTAGAATATGTAAGGGTTAACTAGTGAAGACAGAGTAGTTGTCAAAGAAGTTATCACAACTATAGGAAGAGCTATTTCATTATCAACACACGTCTTCTTACCTTACAAGGTTTCAAATTCTGTCGAATGAAGCTTATTTTCTGAATGTCCACTACAAAATGTAATTTGCTACTCACTTTATATTTATACATGATTATAATTAAAGGATTTACACCTCAAAACTATAAAAAACATACTATGACCAGAGAAAGGGAAAGGAAATCTGCTGTAATCACATGGAAGTGATCCAGAATATGAATGTCTCCCGAAGAACAACCTTCTCGCGCTACAGGTGATGCCTCCAGACTAGAGTTGAAGCCTTAGGTAGAGTGGTGAAAGCCTGCATTACAGCTACCTTTATTCAATCTGATATATATGGATAAATAGAGAACTTCAGATTGCAGAGCAATCACTCTGCTGCTTTTCATTTTACACAGATTTATAAAAAGACTCAGCATCTCTCACACACAGTTTTTTTTAATTCTCAAAGTGCATAGGCACCCACAAGCTCACCTGAAAATAGATTTTTTTAAAAAAACAACAACAAAAGAAAACAGAAACTGTTAAGTGGCTTTCACATTTTGATTAATTTTTTTTTTTTGCCAGCATACAGTTAAAGAAAAACAACACATAGGAGCTTTTATTTTATCTTGTTCTTAAAATGGATTGAAATAATTTTATTTAAATCAAATAAATAATTGTCCTATGCTCTGACACGTTTCAGTCAGATGAAAGTTTCAAAACAAAATTCTAATCAGTCCAAATGGGGGGTTATAACAGAAATACTGATAAAATCCTACCCCCGAAAGCCATCGCTCAATGTCATTTGTTCAAAGAAAACGACACATAGATATTAAAAATAAACACAGGACATTATTATTACAACTGCTGGTGAAAGACGCACAAATTGTTAGAGATTGCTGGGATGTATTTAAGAAGATAAAAAGTAAATTTTTAATCGAGTGGAATTTTCTTTTTGGGGGACGGTAGTTGATCGGTGAATTTCTTGTTAATATAGTGCAATTCTGTTGGCTCTCTCTCTCTTTTTTCTTGTCTAAATATGTGCCCATCAAAGCAGTTTCTGGAAATATATGAAATAATTTGAAAGAACACATAAACGATTAACAATTCAAGTCAAAGGGGCTCAGTAAGGGCTGCAAGATTGGGCCCTATATCAACTTGTACCTCAAAATATAATTTTCCTTACAGTGATAACTCCTCAAGTATGCATTACATTATGTTCTTAAAATCGAAATAATTGCATTCTGATGGCCCAGCGAGACAACTGAATTCAAGATACAATTCAGAAAAAATAATATTTATTGAAATTAGCAACAGGAGTGTATATTTAAGGGACAATTGTATTATGGTCTGTTGTATGCATGCAATTAATTGAAGTTCCATCAATAGAACAAGTTGAGAAGACGCTTATAGTTACACAAAGGCTGAATGTTATTATGTCAAATGAAGGTAATCAGAAGTGAAGACCATCTGTGGAAAGAGATAATCTTGGAAATGTGATCAATAAGAATACTGAATAAAACTATCCAAGTCAGATTCTGTCAGCTGAAGACAATTGCATATTAAATCCCTTTTCTTAGCAGGTAACACTTACGGCATGTTATAAGTAGTTTTAGCAAAACTTCTGTGATGAGGTGTTCAAATTCATTCCAATTTAGCCTGTTCAGGCCATAGAAAATGGACTTTTAACAAACAGTAAATTAAAATGTCAAGAGCAATCATACTAGGCTCTTGTTTACAAGATTATTATTATTTTGGTTTTCAGGACTTCGACGGTTTGCCTTTTTCAGGAATCACTGAGCTACTGTTATCACATAAAGAAACTGTACCTGATAACATTCCCTACTGTTTTGACACATCGATTTAAATTGAAATCTCCTTAGGCCAAGCCAGAGTGTTTCTTGATTTCTCAAACCTTTCAGATTCAATTTCAATAAAACACAATGCTTAAAGCTAAAGGAAAGGCACATGCATGTGCATTTTTCAAAGGAGTAGATAAAGGGATGACTTTCAAATCATATTGTTTAACATAGAGGACAACAGTTTTAGTTGGTCCCCTTAACTGTACCCACAAAAAATTGGGAAAGCATCCATTTCTCATGCAAAAAATAGCAAACAGATGTAGAGTACCAATGCCAATTCACATGCACAAGACCAATGTAACTGCAGATTTCATGGGTGCGTTTAGTAAGTCCCAATAATGTGACGTGTCTTTTACCCAAAAAGATTAGACAATCAAAGGTAATTTACAGACTGCTAAAGGACAATATTTTGGCCTCACTGCACATGGATTTCCCATGTACTTTGAGGAAACTTTAACCATCACTAGAATTAAGCCTCCTCTGAAGTGGAATATGCCGCCTGATTGTAAAGAGCTTCTCTCTCTCAAATTCTGCTGTGACAGAGAGTAAGTAGTATTCTGCATGGGCCTTATCTGAAGTCTACTAATATCAATAGAAAGACTCCCATTGACTTTAATGGGCACTGAATCAAGAGACATATGCCTTCTTTCCCCTACAAGGATAATGAATCTCCTAGGATTAGAGATTACAAACAATGCATTTTCTTCTGCTGTTCACCATCTCGTTAAGAACTAATGATTGCATATTACAATTCGTGCTAAACCTAATAGAGTCCAGTTCTTTGTTCCAAATATTATTCTAGGAACTTACAATTGGATAATAAACATTAAAGTCTTACTCTGAAAAAGGAGCCCATCCCTTGCAGGCAATTTCTTTTCTTTGACCAGATTGTGATTTCACTTTTATTGATTACCTTAGTAAGGGTGGGCAAGTAGAATTTAAGTCTCAGATGGTAATTTTTCAATGCCATTTTGGACTTAATGGTGAAGTATTTCAAATCTTAATTTAGATTATGCAATTCACTAGAGCTATTTTTAACCACCCTATTTGAAGCACTGTGGACCTAGTCCAGCAATGGGCTGAGTGCCAAAGAAAAAGCATGAGCAGCACTTCACAGGATGAGCTCAGCACTTACATGACTGGACCTTGGGTCACCTCTTTTAATCATGCCTGCAGTCTTGTCTGGTTTTCATTCCTTTCCCAAGGGAACTCAGCATAGAAATATGCCATTCTGACTTCTGAAAATAGTTTTCCATTTCATTTCCTATTACACTTTCTTTGTTGCATTTATTGTGGACTTTTTGTTCTGTGTTTGCACTGTGCACAGCACAAGGGGGTCGTGATCCATGACTAGAGCTCACAGGTAATACAAATAAATAAATAAATAAATAAATAAATAATAATAGCAGACATATTTAGTTATGGATTTTTTAAAATATTAAATGGCAAAACCTAGATAGCTTTTGTACTTCTGTAAATCCTTTCATCCAGGGATCTCAAAGCATTTAGACATTCAAATTAAGCTTCACAACATTCCTATGAGTTAACCTATTTTGCCTACACTGGAGATGGGAAAATTGAGGCAGAAGTCAAATAAGTCATTAGCAAAGCCAGAAATAGAATGTAATAAATCTAACTCATATCGCTTGCTTTAAATGATCCCAGAGATACTGTATTATAAAAAAGGCAATTTAGGGACTCTATCACAGACTGACACAATAGGCCTTATGATAATATCACCAAAACATCTTGTGTGTCAAGTCGTACCAGCGATCACTTTAATTAGCTGTTCACCCACACAATAAAGAATAACATTCCCTTAATGTCTATCATGTCAGCAAGTCTGCTGTAAGTGTGCACTAATTCTAGGTGCTACCATTTCCTAGTATATTTGTGCTGAGAAGCAGCTCTGGTGTGCTAAGTGCTGTTCAAAACAAAAAGCATTCCTTGTTCTGGGGGTTGTGAATTGCCATCCACTTCTCTCCACTGAATAGAGAAGCTCTGGTCAGCACTGAGGAGGTGAAATTAGAAAACAGAGATACTATACCACACTTTTTATCCCAGGACCCACATGGAAACCACGGACTTGCTGCAAAACATGAAATGCAGGAACCAAATACCTGATCATACCAGGTGTGGAATGCCTCCCCTCACCCACAAGCCAGTGGGAGCTGAGGCACTCAGCACCTTGCAAGACTGCGCTCAAAGGCATTATCAGTTTTTTAGATCTCAGAGAAATTAATTTCCAGTTTTGAGAACTACTGAGAAACTGTATTGTCTTATTTGAACAGCTAAGGACTGTGGGGAGATTGGAGTTTTAGTGTTCCAGTGCCTACTGAGGAGCCTGAATGACATCAATTAGGAAGAAACTTGGCAGAATATAACCTGTTAATTTTATGCCAGTTACATACATTCGCACACTAATACCAACTGTCAACATTTGAACTGTTTACGTTCTTTTTCTCTCTGTGTGCTACATGGGATTGTGTACGCTTAAAATGTAAAAAAGGAAAAGTCAGCAGCCAATGTCACTCTGGTCCCCAGTAGGTCTCTTTCTTTGCCAAAAAATGTCACTAGTGTCACTATTACTAAGTTCCAGGGGCTTGCTATTGCTGCTAATACAACTCTCTCTATATATAGTCCATCCAGTGGCACTAATTTTCTTGGCCCTGCAAGATTTTCCTACTGTGGCAAGCAGTGAATGAGTGCGCTGAGAAATGGCCCTCTCAGAAACCGAAACAAAACTAAAAACAAGGCAGCAATTGTACAATCAAATGTAATTGACATAATTTAAATTGAACTCCTCAAGGAGATTGATAGAACGCTAACTACCTTCCCATTTGATTCATTCTCTAGCAATTTCAGATGGTTACATAGAAAGTCAAAGTAGATGATGCTTTAAAAGAGTTACTATCACCAGTCCTGTTTATGCAACGCAACTGAGAAAACAAAAGGCACCCAATGCATACACGTAAAGTAACACTGTTCAAGAACACAGCATTTAGATTTTTACATGGTCTGTTTGATTTTTTAACAAACAATTGCATCAAGCTTCCCAACTGTCACTGGTTGTCATTAACTAGACTAGAAGCAATTGTTTTAAGTAATTACCCAATGTCCGGTTATCATCTTCAACTGCCTCCTAATGGCAATGCTCCAAATGGCAAATAAATGGCCCCCATAACCCCAGAGCCCCAGTCAGCTTGATAAATACCTGCCTTACCAGGCCATGATGTCCCCAATAATCTCCTCCATCTAGGCTTAAAATTAGACTCTCTCCCTCTATTCAGACACCCCCTTTTTCTGCTATATACTATAATATACAAAAAGATGTTGGAAAATGAACAAATTTGTGGTGAAAAGAATGAAACCTTACAGCTGTTTGTCTTTCCTTTCTTTACTTGTGTAAGCGGGGGAATGGTCCCGCTATTGTGGGGAACTTTCCTGGCTTCTGCACTACCCCGGTGAAGAGGGCTAGCGAAAGGATCCGAGTCCTCGCTCCCACTTCCTTTACCCAGAGGCCTCCCTGCCCTTGAGGACTTCCCTTCCACTCTCCTGTCTGGCAGAGTCCTCATAAACCCCGACAAGGCTGGGCCCAGGATTCCTGGGGGGCTCGACCCCCAACCCTGCGGTGGTCACCCAGGACAGGGGCTAGGGTGTCCCCACTCCGGGGTACTTTCTCTGCACTGGGCACCTCCCTGACCCACTGATCATTTCATACAATTTAAAGCAAATACAAGTTGTTTAATTAACAATTAATTTTAAAAAAAGAATAAGGAAAAATGGGAAAGGTTAGAGGAAAACACATTACCCTGCTCTGTGGCAGGGAACATTACAACCAGTGTCTTTGGAACGTCAGGGCAGTTCAATCTGTTCCTTG
This sequence comes from Trachemys scripta elegans, assembly GCF_013100865.1. Lineage (NCBI taxonomy): Eukaryota > Metazoa > Chordata > Testudines > Emydidae > Trachemys > Trachemys scripta. The sequence continues at coordinate 18,541,261 of NC_048310.1, forward strand.
TAGGTCCCAGGCCTGCTTTTCAGGCCCTGTCTGTGCTGCAGAGACGCTGTGGATTGGACACTTGCTCTGGCGGTGGCCACACGCTCTCAGGCTCTAGGTGGCAGGACCCTTTTTCCCAGCGTCGCCCCTGCCCAGTCGGGGTTATGATCCCCCTGCAAGTCTGGCCTGCAAGGCCTTTTGGCTGAGGCGTCTCCCTGTGCTGGGCCCACTGCCCAGGGTCCCCCTCACTCTCCCCAGCTGCTCACCGCACTCGGACTGCACACGGCTCCGGACTGCCCCAGCCCCAGCTCCGGACTGCTCCAGCCTCAGCTCCAGCTCCGGACTGCCCCAGCCCCAGCTCTGGACTGCTCCAGCCTCAGCTCCAGCTCCGGACTGCTCCAGCCCCAGCTCCAGCTCCACTCTGCCTCAGCACGGCTGCTGCTGCTGCTTTGCCTTCAGCTCCCTGGGCTGCTTCTCTGGCCTCTCTGGCTCTGGTTGCTGCAGCTCTGCTCCCAGGACAGCTCTGCTCTGCAGGCTGCTTCTGTGACTCTGCTCCCAGCTCTGACCTGCTTCCTGACTGCTTGTCTGGCCCCTCTGGCTCTGGTTGCTACAGCTCTGGTCCCAGGGCAGGTCTGCTCTCTCCGGGCTGTGCTCTGGCTTTTGGGGCTGCAACTCTGCTTCCAGCAGCTTAGCTCGGGCCCCTGCCCTCTCCTTAGCTCGGCCCCACTCTGTCTGACTCAGGCCATTCCAGTTTCCACGGAGGACGGGACCCACCCTGGCCTCCTGACTCTCTGATTAGCCTGCCCGCCCTGTCAATCAGGCTGATCTGGAGCATTGGCCTCTCCCCATTGCCCCTGGGGACTGTCAGTCTCAGGCTCCTGATTTGCCATCGACCCTTCCCCTTTCAGTGCTGGGAGCTAGCCAACCAAAACACCCCACTGAATGTTAGTAAGGGGGCAACAGTCCCCTTACACTTGTATTTTTTTTTTCATTTCTCAAGTTCTTTCCTTCTGTTTTCTTTTCAGTATTTTTCTTTTTTCCATCCTCTTTTTTCTATTCCATTTCCCGTTACCAATTTTCCACCTTCATTCCTAGATCTCCCAACATTTTTCCTTCCTGAGCTTTCCCTAACTTTTCTGTTCCTTCCTTTCCATCATTCCAGCAACTAACCTCTGTGCTTTCCCCTTACCTACTTCTCCCCAGTTAGTCTCTCTCCTGATTCCCAGTTTCCCTTCACGGTGTTCTCCCTCACTCCCCCTCACAACACCCACATTTCTCTCTCTTCACCTTCTGTGCCCCCAGTCCAATGAAATCAGCAGCAGCACTTACATGGCATGTGGCATTTTCAAAACATTGTACAAACATTAAATCTCCTACTTGGGTTCCAACAATCTCATTGTCTCCTTCTATCTCACTTACCTCCCCTAATAGTTTCTTTCCCCCTTGTTTGTATGCTCTCCATGTCTCTGTCAAGCTCCCCCTCACCTATGCAGGTTTGGGTTAACCTGGAAGCTCTAATTATGCCCACTCTGTGATGGGCTGGAAACTAAAATGCAGGCTCTTAATATGGTGCAACCACTGCCCCCTACCTCCTCAGCCCTCTCTTAACTGCCCGTACTCAGAGGGGCTCCTGGGAGCAGATTCTTCCTTCAGACGGTGTGTTTGTTTATGTTCAGTATGGGTACTGCACTACACACCACCCACCCCCTGGGGGAGGAGTACTGTGTAGAAAACCTACGCATTATGGAGCCTATCCAATGACCACTGAAATCTATAAAAAGCAACAGAGGGTCCTGTGGCACCTTTAAGACTAACAGAAGTATTGGGAGCATAAGCTTTTGTGGGTAACAGGGCCGTCTCTAGGTTTTTTGCTGCCCCAAGCAAAAAAATTTTTGGCTGCCCTCACCCCAGCCCTGGGCTCTCTCCTTCCTCCCCCCCAACTGCACCCTCCTGCCGCCCCAGCCCTGGGCCACTGGTAACTCGCTCCCAGGGCGGGTCATTCAGCAGGAATATTGGATGTGCACAGAACACAGACAGGATTGGTTCCCATATGGTTACAGAACAGCAGTAAAGTGGAACAATTTTCAGCTTGTGTGATTGGAGGTTATCTGGATGCGTATTATAAGACTGTCCTACATAAGTGAGGAAAAGTTGAGATGCTTTTATTATCCTTTTGTTCCACTCTTTGTTTCTATGGGGAATACACTATCCTGGTCTTCCTTTTAAACAAATAAAACTAAAACTTAAAAAATAAAAAAAATAAAAAGCAATGGCTGTTGAAAATAGCAATTTCAGTTCTAATAACCACTGGGAAGCATTTCTTGCTCAATTTATTCTACTTTTTCTACAGCAAGTTACAGTGGATCAGTAGATTTGATTTGGGGGAAATGAAGTAACAGCTGCCCAAATTGAGCTTGAGCACTCCTGAATTTTGAGGGTGTTCAAATCTGGAAGGCAGGTGCTAGATTCCCTTTCTGAATATTAGCTACATCTGGAAAGGAAAAGTCCATTTCTGCTTCCATGGCTCAGAAGTGGAAATCCTCCTACGTGCCTGGTACTGTATCTAAAGCTGCCCAGTCTAGTAGAGCCTCCCCTCCCTTACTTTTCATTTTAAATTCTAGTGAGATCCACGTGCCTCCCTTGCTAGGCTTCAGAAAGAGAGGTGCAATGTCCACTTAGTCCCCCCAATTCCTTCTTTGGGGGACAGCCCAGGGCTGGGGAGGCAGGGGGTGCGGTGCGATGGGGAAGAGCCCAGGGCTGGGGCAGCAGGAGGGTGCAGGTGGGGGCCAGAGCTGAGGCAGCAGGGGATGTGGGCGGGGGAGAGCCCAGGGCTGGGGCAGCAGGAGGGTGCAGGTGGGGGCCAGAGCTGGGGAGGCAGGGGGTGTGGGCTGGGGCAGAACCCAGGGTTGGGGCAGCAGGAGGGTGCAGGTGGGGGCCAGAGCTGGGGTGCGGGGGGGGGGAGAGAAGAGCCCAGGGCTGGGCAGTAAGGCGGTGTAGGTGGGGGCCAGAGCTGGGGCAGCAGAGGGTGTGGGCGGGGGATAGTCCAGGGCTGGGGCAATACAGGGGTGCGGGGGGGGCGGCAAAAAACCTAGAGCTGGCTCTGTTCCTACCATTCACAGCAAGCTGCAGATTTCAGTACCATATTCCTTCCCCCACCCTTTCCTGTTGCTAGTGGCCAAGGGAATGCTGGGAAATGTAGTTCTTTCCCTGCTCCAGGGCTGGCTCTATAGGCAGGGAGCTAACCAAGGAACTACAACTCCCTGTTGGTTCTCAGCTCCCATGCTGGATTCTTGCGCCCCTTGCAAATCTGCCGCCCCAAGCAACTGCTTGCTTTGCTGGTGCCTAGAGCCGGCCCTGGTGGGTAAGAACCTCACTTCTTCAGATGCAAGTCTGAAATCTAATGATTCTTATGGATGTTGGATCAAACCCTAACTAAAATACATGAATTTCACCCAGTGAGACACAGCCTCGCCTCAGAATACTCGGGATGGCAGTTCTCGTTCTGGAGAATCTGTCAACGCCATCTTGGAGCTGACTGAATATTATGCATCTAATAATTTATTCAATGTATTTTGCTATTTTAATAGATATATTTAATTTTTCTTAAAGAATTTTTTCTTAAGAGCTGAGTAAAAATGTACAAAAATATATTTGCCAAATATTCTAACTGGCAAATTTCACATAATGTTTAATATCAAATATTCAGCACATACCCCAAGTCTACTCCATTGGTCTTGGGGCAGACTAGAGTAACATTTGCACCTTTTAGTTCCCTGGCCAGCTGAGATTTTTAGGATGTATGCTTATGCCATAACTATAAAGGGAAGGGTAACAACCCTCCTGTGTACAGTACTATAAAATCCCTCCTGGCCAGAGACACCAAAATCTTTTTACCTGTAAAGGGTTAAGAAGCTCAGGTAACCTGGCTGACACCTGACCCAAAAGACCAATAAGGGAACAAGATACTTTCAAATCTTAGGGAGGGGGAAGGCTTTTATTTGTGTGCACCAATGCCAGGTGCCCCAGATGGAGTGAACCTAACAGGCAATGATCAAGTGATCTCTCTCCTGCCATCCATCTCCATCCTCTGACAGACAGAGGCTAGGGACACCATTCCTTACCCGTCCTGGCTAATAGCCATTAATGGACTTAACCACCATGAATTTATCCAGTTCTCTTTTAAACTCTGTTATAGTCCTAGCCTTCACAACCTTCTCAGGTAAGGAGTTCCACAAGTTGACTGTGAAGAAGAACTTCCTTTTATTTGTTTTAAACCTGCTGCCTATTAATTTCATTTGATGACCCCTAGTTCTTGTATTATGGGAATAAGTAAATAACTTTTCCTTATCCACTGTCTCCACATCGCTCATGATTTTATATACCTCTATCATATCCCCCCTTAGTCTCCTCTTTTCCAAGCTGAAGAGTCCTAGCCTTTTTAATCTCTCCTCATATGGGACCCGTTCCAAACCCCTAATCATTTTAGTTGCCCTTCTCTGAACCTTTTCTAGTGCCAGTATATCTTTTTTGAGATGAGGAGACCACATCTGTACGCAGTATTCAAGATGAGGGTGTACCATCGATTTATATAAGGGCAATAATATATTCTCAGTCTTATTCTCTATCCCCTTTTTAATGATTCCTAACATCCTGTTTGCTTTTTTGACCGCCTCTGCACACTGTGTGGACATTTTCAGAGAACTATCCACGATGACTCCAAGATCTTTTTCCTGACTTCTTGTAGCTAAATTAGCCCCCATCATATTGTATGTATAGTTGGGTTTATTTTTTCCAATGTGCATTACTTTACATTTATCCACATTAAATTTCATTTGCCATTTTGTTGCCCAATCACTTAGTTTTGTGAGATCTTTTTGAAATTCTTCACAGTCTGCTTTGGACTTAACTATCTTTAGCAGTTTAGTATCATCTGCAAACTTTGCCACCTCACTGTTTACCCCTTTCTCCAGATCATTTATGAATAAGTTGAATAGGATCGGTCCGAGGACTGACCCTTGGGGAACACCACTAGTTACCCCTCTCCATTCTGAGAATTTACCATTTATTCCTACCCTTTGTTCCCTGTCTTTTAACCAGTTCTCAATCCATGAAAGGACCTTCCCTTTTATCCCATGGCAGCTTAATTTACATAAGAGCCTTTGGTGAGGGACCTTGTCAAAGGCTTTCTGGAAATCTAAGTACACTATATCCACTGGATCTCCCTTGTCCACATGTTTGTTGATCCCTTCAAAGAATTCTAATAGATTAGTAAGACGCGATTTCCCTTTACAGAAACCATGTTGACTATTGCTCAACAGTTTATGTTTTTCTATGTGTCGGACAATTTTATTCTTAACTATTGTTTCGACTAATTTGCCCGGTACAGACGTTAGACTTACCAGTCTGTAATTGCCGGGATCACCTCTAGAGCCCTTTTTAAATATTGGCATTACATTAGCTCACTTCCAGTCATTGGGTACAAAAGCCGATTTAAAGGACAGGTTACAAACCTTAGTTAACAGTTCCGCAACTTCACATTTGAGTTCTTTCAGAACTCTTGGGTGAATGCCATCTGGTCCCGGTGACTTGTTAATGTTAAGTTTATCAATTAATTCCAAAACCTCCTCTCGTGACACTTCAATCCGTGACAGTTCCTCAGATTTGTCACCTACAAAAGCCGTCTCAGGTTTAGGAATCTCCCTAACATCCTCAGCTGTGAAGATTGAAGCAAAGAATCCATTTAGTTTCTCCGCAATGACATTATCGTCTTTAAGCGCTCCTTTTGTATCTCGATCATCAAGGGGCCCCACTGGTTGTTTAGCAGGCTTCCTGCTTCTGATGTACTTAAAAAACATTTTGTTATTACCTTTCGAGTTTTTGGCTAGATGTTCTTCAAACTCCTCTTTGGCTTTTCTTATTACATTCTTGCACTTAATTTGGCAGCGTTTATGCTCCTTTCTATTTGCCTCACTAGGATTTGACTTCCTCTTTTTAAAGGAAGTCTTTTTATCTCTCACTGCTTCTTTTACATGGTAGTTAAGCCACGGTGGCTCTTTTTTAGTTCTATTACTGTGTTTCCTAATTTGGGGTATACATTGAAGTTGGGCCTCTATTATGGTGTCTTTAAAAAGCACCCATGCAGCTTGCAGGGATTTCACTTTAGTCACTGTACCTTTTAACTTCTGTCTAACTAACCCCCTCATTTTTGCATAGTTCCCCCTTTTGAAATTAAATGCCACAGTGTTGGGCTGTTAAGATGGTCTTCCCACCACAGGGATGTTGAATGCTATTGTATTATGGTCACTATTTCCAAGCAGTCCTGCTATAGTTACCTCTTGGACCAGCTCCTGTGCTCCACTCAGGACTAAATCTAGAGTTGCCTCTCCCCTTGTGGGTTCCCGTACCAGCCGCTCCATGAAGCAGTCATTTAAAGTATCAAGAAATTTTATCTCTGCATTTCGTCCTGAAGTGAAATGTTCCCAGTCAATATGGGGATAATAGAAATCCTCCACTATTATTGAGTTCTTAATTTTGATAGCCTCTCTAATTTCCCTTAGCATTTCATCATCACTATCACCGTCCTGGTCAGGTGGTCGATAATAGATCCCTAATGTTATATTCTTATTAGAGCATGAAATTTCTATCCATAGAGATTCTATGGAACATGCGGATTTGCTTAAGATTTTTACTTCATTTGATTGTACATTTTCTTTCACATATAGTGCCCCCCCCCCCCCC